>NW_005871218.1:1485017-1531709 GCF_000147115.1 Myotis lucifugus | reverse complement strand
TGCCAGCTGGCTTGGGGAGCACCTGAGAGTGCAAGGGTGGGCGTCCCTCCAGGGTGATCAGGGCGGTGGGAGAGTGTAAGAACCTGCACACCCTGCCCACCCCAACAAGGAAGAGGGAGAGTGCAAATAGGGGCCTCCGCCAGCGCCTCCCTCCTCAAGAGAGTCCCAACAGGCCCCTCTCCCTGGGCAAACTCCTCAAGCTTAACAAATGGATCTTCTTCATAATAGGCACTTTTCAAACTGCTGCTTTTGTGCTGGGCCTCAGCGTGAGTGAGTCTGCAGTGAGCAGTATCTCAGCTCTTCATAGCCCTTTGGGTCTCCTAGCCCTAAACGCTATTGTTTTCCAAGCTAGATGTTTTGGGGGCTCATCTCTCTGATGCAGATACCAAAGTTTAGGGTCCCTGCTGTGCAGCACAAACGCCCTTACTCTGCCAAAGGCCTTGACAGTGTATGTCTTTGAAAAAGTACTGTTCACTAAAATATATATATGGTTCACCTGGTAACTATTGCACTGGCTACCAAGGCTCCTTGAACTTACTGTATCTTTAAGAAAATCTGGAGGTTTGGGATTATGTCTGGTGTATGAGAAAGCAAGTGTCTTTACAAGAAAACCAGTTTTCTGTTACTGTTAGTTTTTTTAGTGTTTTCTATTTTCCAGGCTCTGAAACCAGTTCACATAAAGCAAATGAGTCTCTTTCAAAAGCAAAGAAAGTTAGCATTTTAATTAATACCTGGAAACATTGTGGTAGGTCTTAGCCTACACACATATATCAAGTGTTAAAAAGTAATGCGATACAGTGTCTTGTTTTTGAATATATAGCTCCATCACAGGGTCATTTGTGGAGACTGGGAAAAGGTGGCATGTGTGTGAGAGGAGGAAAGGCGAAAGAGCAGCTGGTACTTTTTCTTACTTTTTGAAGGATTCTCAGGTTTTCTCTCTGTTTTGAAAATTCTACTCCTCTTTCATTTCTTTCTCTAAACAGATTGACTCATTTGCTCATTCATTTGTTCTTCAATAAATACTTTTGAATACCAATATATCACAGGTTCTGTGCAAGGGATTAAAATAACCAAAAAATCAGCCCTGGCCAGTGTTCTTAGTGGTTAGAGTGTGTCCATCGCTCCTCCCCCCTTGATGAGGGGTCATGGGTCACAGGTTTGATTCCTAGTCAAGGGCCTGTGCCTGGGTTGCTGGTTTGCTCCCTGCCCCTGTTAGGGAGGCAACCAGTCGATGTGTCTCAGATCTCTCTCTCTTTTTCTCTCTCCCTCCTTCCCTTCTACTCGCTTTGACAAGCAATGGAAAATTTATCTTCAGGTGAGGATTAACAACCACCATCACCACCACCACCAACAAATAAATAACCAACCCCGCCCCCCCCCAAAAAAAAACACAAACCAAAACCAAAAGCCTAGTTGAGGTTACTTACTATTTTCTCATACCCAGAGACATTGAAGTAGTTAATGTTTAATGTCCACGTAGAGATTTTAAATCACTGGAAAGCCTTCCTCTCAAGAATAAACGATCAGCTAACTGAAAAAACAAAATCTATCAGGTTAAATTGTATTTGTTATGAAGTGCCCAGCTCCTTTGGTGGTCCAGGCTATGTGGAACCTTGTATTTCCTTAATACACTTTATTTACAGCTCATCACTTGTAATTACATACTCAAGGGCACCTTCTTGTCAGACGCTGAGATAACTAGATAATGGCCTAGGGCTGCTTATCCATGTCTACAGCCCTATCACCTTACATAATGCTTGACGTGTATTAGCACACAGGAAGCATTTGTGGAATAAATAAATTAAGATAAATATAGTGTAATGCATGTTTAATGTGTCTCTGTTACTCTGTTTCTTGCCCCTTCTGACAGTGCCAAGGCACTTGATTTAGAGCAAGATTCAAGGTGAATCGTTATGAAATAGCAACTCTCAATGGACAATATATTCGAAGAGGTGCTTACATTTTTTATTCCTTTGTACTAATGCTTCTGTGGTCACCACAATTTTTGGAATACATGATACTATTTCTACTTGCTCTTTAATGTATTTGACAACTAAATATATGCAAATATATATGTCTATTTACAATTATATATATTTAAAATAAATATATACTTACAATACATACATATATATATATATATATATATATATATATATATACACACACACACACACTTACAATCAATATGTATATGTATAATTTTTTAATACTTACAATTTTGTGTCTAGGTCAGCATGTGGGAAGAACAGTTCTGTGGTGTAAAACGTCTAGCTGACCCAATGCCCCATGGCCAGGCTGCAGCAATGCATGTCTCCGACTGGTTTACTTTGCCATTTTTCATCGCATGAGCACTGTTGTTTTGCACCAACTGTGTATTTTCTAAAATCACCACTGTATCTGTTTTCTGTTTCTTTCCAGTCCAGACTGTCCATTTTATCAACATATCCTGTTGGTTCTAGATTCAATGTTGAATCTTTCATCTTCTGCACTGTTTCCACTGCTAACCCTCTGGTCAGAACCATCACCCTCTCTCCCATGATTTGTACAGTAGCCTCTCATTTGTTCTTCCTGTTTCTTCTCTTGCTCCTACTGTCTCTTCTTCACAGGGCAGCCACAGTGAGCCTCCTACGATGTCATCCATGGCAGCTTCTTGGTCCTGGTGCTCCACTAACTTCCTGTCCCCCTTAGACTAAAACACAAAGATCTCTCCATGTCCCATAAGGCTCTATCCTGGCTACCTCTTTGACTTCATTTCAGACCTTTCCTACCTCTGAATCTGTTTTTTTTTTTTTTTCTATTCCTTCTGCCTGGAAAGGGTAAACTGAAAAATTTTAACTAACTTGTTTCTGCCTTTATTTAGGTCTCACTTTAAGTGTCATAACTTGAGAGAGGCCTTCTCTGACCTTCCTATTAAAATAATTCAACTTGTCCTTCTTTATCCTTTTATTATGTTTTACCAGGTCTTGTTCTCTTGTTTCTCTCTCTCTCTCTCTCTCTCTCTCCCCCCCCCTCCCTCCTTTTCTCCTTCCCACTGGGATGTTAGCTAGGGGTTTTATTTTGACTTCACTGTAAGCCCAGGGCACAGGAAGTGCCTGGTACGTAAAAGGTGCTCAGTAAACACATTTTGAACACATTCTTTTCTCTTCTCCTTCATTAAGGCCTCCCTAATGGCTAGTAGTGCCATTGATTTTGTTCCTTGCTTGTGCTGCCTGGCATTGTTAGTACCGTGCTTTAAGCACAAGCATTGTCTCCAGAGTAGATTGCAGGTTACATGGATGGAAGGAACCTGCCTTTTATCCCTCTGTGCTCTATATTTTTGCTCATGGTGGTCATCATTGGGTTGTCAATGCCTGTTATTTAGAGTAAAGTAATAGGTAGAACATAATAACAAGAAAGAACTCAATATGGTATGGGATTTTTAACCTGCTGTCATGTTATCCTGAAGTGTCCAGATGGCTTTAGAATTTTGCCAGTGTTGAATGGTACTTTACTGTTGCCTATTGGCAAAATAGTTCTCATGTTAGACAGCTTCTTAGCTCATGAATCCTGACAATTCCCTTTTTATCAGAAGCTCTGCTAGTGTTTACTAATTACTAGACATGTCCAACTTTTGCTTGTAATTTATTTGCCATTAAGAAAACTGCGGAGAGCTACATCCTAACATAAAAGACTATGAAATGCAAATTATACAAAGGGGCAATTTTATAAAAATAGTGATTAACACTGATGTCTCTGTAGCTAGACCTACTTGGTTCTCATCTCAATCTGTCACAATTATGACTTTTGTCAAGTTGTTAAAATTCTCTTTCTCAGTTTCCTCATCTGGAAGTTGGCGGTAACAGTTCCTATCTACCCCCTGGGATTTTTGTAAAGATGAAATGAGTTATGAAAAACACTTCTAATAGTGCCAGAAACATCAATTACTGAATAATGATTAGCTCTAATTATTATTATAATGACACATTAAAGGCCCACATTTTTGAGAAGAGTTTATTAGTATTTGCACTTGGTGTACAACATATTTATTCAAATTCATGCAACATATTTAAATAAAAACTTTGATTATCTTAATAAAACTATATTTGGATAATATGGTTTAAGTCTTGCAAATTACCCTTGAACAGGGAGATAACAAGCAATCAGTAACTCATTTGAAGTAGTTATCTCAATTTCTTTTTTAATGTTTAAGAGGTGGTCATCCACTATACTCTTGTTAGAAACATAAAAATATATGATACCATTTAAAGAATGCAAAATACAACCTGCTTTGTTTTTCATACTATAAAGCCTAACACTGAGATCTTCAGTAAAATTATAATGTGTTGGAAAGTTATTCTTCATTGCTTTAGCTTACAATGCCAAATCTAATGTCAGCAAGTTAAAAACATGCATCAGGACCAGAAAATAAAGCTAATTGCAGAAAGATAAAGTGATAAGTAAATTTTCTAGCTAAGTCAAATGAAAAGCATAAATGTATTGAAATGAAATAATATTAAAAACTAAACATTTCCTTTCAATTACATTGTTTTTGCATTTCTATAGTGCCTTTTTAAAAGCTTACTGGTGCTTATTTGAATATTTACTTTAATCTGATTCTGTACCTAACACTTATAAACACTGAAGACTTTCTATGAGCAGTTTGTTGAAAGAGATACTTTGAAAACTTCAAGGTAACTTTTGTTTTCCTTAATGTAGTTAAATTTATTTGCCCTTTGAAAGTTAGTGAGTCTCTCTTACTGAATTATGGAAGTCTTTTATTTTTTAGCAAAGGCAACCTGCTTGCTAAGATTCAACCCACAGCAACATTTGTATAAAAACTTTAATTTAGTAGACTATAAGTTTATGATGTAAGCATCAATGCAACATTAACAATAGTTAAAGTGTGGATATTGCTGATTATATGAATGTTATAGACTCATTTTCTCTAAATAAAGATCTTTCCATTTTTCCATCTATTTATTACTTGAAATAAAAATTGGTTCACATTTCTTCTCAAAGCAACATCAGTCAGCATGCATCTGACTACAATTCTGAGTGCCAGTGAATCAGTAAAGGCTTTGTTCAGTGCCATTATTTCCTAGGCAGAATGAAAACTGTCCTGTAAATAAAGATACTCTCATCATGAAATCACTTCAAAAAGCATCACTACCTGACATTTTTATTAACAATGCTAGTCACGGTAAATGCACTTATGGAAACTATTGTTACTGCTCAGCTACATAAGCTTTATCAATATTTTACTCTTTATTTAATGTCTTATAAATTAATTATTTGAATAGTTTCCTTTTGAAAATATTGCCTAATACCCAGCCTATTCAGGAGTGTGAAGGACTGCATTAAGAAGTGATTCAGTCTATATCAATCACAATTCTTGGCCACTGTAACAGGACATTAGCCACAAATCATGCTACCTCTGTCTACCAGCATGCCCCATATCCCAAGGTATCAGGATGTTTAATGTCTAGTCTATTTGATTAAGAGCTGGTGAAGACTGAGGTGCAGGATGGGTAAGTTTTGGTCCAAGCAGAAAATCCTAACGAAACCAAGTCTAGGGTCAGATCATATATATCTAACTTCCTTTTGTAATTTGGGCAGAGTTGGGTGGAATTGAAGAAAGATTTAATTAATGTCTGAGTTAGACTTACACTATTTATTGTTTGCTGTTCTTTGACTACTTATCTAACAGAGGCAGCCCCAGAGTCCAATGTTCCCATAGGCAGTTGACATATTTGATGGCATTTGGGCTAAATCACAGCATAAATAAAACCCTGTTGGCTTGTACCATAGTAAAACCATAGAGAGGGGCAAAAAAAAATCAATGTTTTTCCAAATAGAAAAGGATGGAACTTATGAAGAACAAAATGATATTATACAATTTTGGGTAAAGGCAATATAAGTACATTAATTGTTTTAGACTACTAGTATAGATATAGATGCAGATATATAGATATTTTAAAAATATATTTTTATTGATTTCAGAGAGGAAGGGTGTTGGAGTAAGTTTCTCCTTGACCCTTCTCGCTATAGCAATTGCAGGAGTACTCACTCCCTCATCCTGCTCGATTATGCTAACTGTTGGATCTGAGTCCCTCTGCCACGGACTGGACCTCCTTGGAGGCTGGGTATTAGAAGACAGGGAAGACATGAGAAGTCGTAGGTATATAAGATAGTCTTTATTGCAGCCAAAGTAGCCATTGCCACTAAGGAGCCATTAGACAAAGTAGTTCTTCAAAGTAGCCTTACAGAGGCAGCTCTTACTCATGCAGTAGCAAGCACAGGAGCCATCCTAGTAAAAACAGCCAGCACCAGTTGGTTAGTAATACATCTTCCCTACAATGCAGCCTAAGTAGTCATTGCTACCAATGAGCCATCAGACAAAGCAGTCTATAAAGCAGCCACACACCAGCTGGTTAACAATATATCTTTCCCATAAAGCAGCCGCGCACTGGCTGGTCAATAACATACTTTTATACTAATTTTAACATACTTTTAGACAAAAGAGGCTTTTAGCCAAATAGTGACACCAGCCTTTTGGGTTACAGAAAGGCACACCTGCAGTGTCTGCATCCTTGCTTTTGCACCTGAGTATAGAAAATTAGCTTGAACACTCTGATTAGGATTCCCATGCTCAGATTGGGCTTGAACATCTGGTGTACTCTAGACAGGGCTCCGACACTCCAATTGGCCTTGAACATCTGGCATATATTGATTAGGGTTCTCACACAGGGAGAGGGAGAGAGAGATAGAAACATCAATGATGAGAATGAATTTGATCAGCTGCCTCCTGAACACCCCCTACTGGGGATCGAGCCCACAACTCAGCCATGTGCTCTTGACCAGAATTGAACACAGGGCTGAGGCTCTATCCACTGAGACAAACTGGATAGGACTAGATATTTTTATATGTAATGAGAGATTGGACCAATTCTATAAACCTTGATTTCAGAGGAGAGCAGTTAGGTTAATGCTAACACTGAATTGATGTGTGCATGGTATGCCCTGTAAGGGAAACAAAGATATTATAATGAGGGTAGCATTTTTGAGGAGTACATACAGATCAATACTTGTGTTAGTCATTGACTATCATCCTCTTGTAGGAGTCTTGTAAGAAAGTGAAGCCGATTCTACTGAGATGCTTTCCCTTTCTCCCAATGAACTGTAAATTAACATAGTCAAACCTAATGTTCCTTTTTCTTTCTTGAAACTTAAAAGCCCTTGAAATATTAACTGTCCTGAAAAATAATTAAATGAATGTTTTCTTTGACTCTCTTACAAAATTAGTCTTAATTCAAGATCTATTTAGCTCAGGGCAGATTGACTGCTAATGACTGGGTATACAACTTGGAGCTAATTCAGAGCCATCCAGCTAGTCAGTCTCAGCCACACTCTCAATTGGTGGTTGGGGATATAGGTTAAGTTACCAAGTTCTTCTCTAGTTCATGTAGCCCCAAAATGAATGGCTCACTTGTAGACTCTTTCTTTCTTTTCTTTCTTTCTTTCTTTCTTTCTTTCTTTCTTTCTTTCTTTCTTTCTTTCTTTCTTTCTTTCTTCCTTTCTTTTCTTTCTTTCTTTCTTTCTTTCTTTCTTTCTTTCTTTCTTTCTTTCTTTCTTTCTTTCTTTCTTTCTTTCTTCTTTCTCTCTCTCTCTCTCTCTCTCTCTCTCTTTCTTTCTTTCTTTCTCTTTCTTTCTCTCTCTCTTTCTTTCTTTCTCTCTTTCTCTTTCTTTCTTTCTTTCTTTCTTTCTTTCTTTCTTTCTTTCTTTCTTTCTTCTCTCTCTCTCTCTCTCTCTCTCTGTTCTTTTATTTGTATCTTTTAAAAATTTTGTTTTCCAATTACAGTTTATATTTTAATATTATTTTGTATTAGTTTAGATGGACAGCACAGTGGTTAGACAATTGTATGCTTAACAAAATGATTCCCTCAATATTTCAAGTACCCAGCTGGCACTGTACATAGTTATTACAATACTATTGACTATATTCCCTATGCTATACTTTACATCCTCATGATTATTCTGTAATTACCAATTTGTACTTCTTAACCCCTTCATCTCTTTCACCTAGTCCCCTAAACCTGCTCCTCTCTGACAACCATCAGTCTGATCTCTGTTTCTATGAGTCTATTTCTATTGTTTGTTTGTTTATTTTGCTCTTTAGATTACATAAATAAGTGAAATTGTATGTTATTTGTCTGACTTACTTCACTTAGCATAATACCCTTTAGGCCCATCCATAAGCCATAATATATTTCTAAATAAAAACCCCTACTCTCCATAGATGTAATCAATAAATAGATTAGTAAATGGACTCATGGAAGTATTTGGCTCCCTGACTGGGGTGTCCTCCCCACATTTGTTATGCCTCTTTCATACCATGATGAATATGAGCAGGCACCTTATAAAAGGTACATTACACACATTTCCCAAGCATGGAATGGAGGCATTTATATAAGCAGGGGTTTATTCATTCTCTGCTTCATGCTACATTTCAGTTTTTATGCCCATAAATATGTACTGTGCCCCCACTTGAGCCCCTGTGCAAACATTAAAGTAAGTTCAGCTTCAAAGAAAAAATAAATATGTCTCAGGAGATTCATTTGGATAGTGTTTGAATAACATTATGTGAACCAAGCAAAAATAAGATGCTAATGAAATTAGTGTAGTCAGATTTTAAACTTGATGAGTATAAACAAATCCTCTGACAAAGTATAACTGTACCACCTAATATGTTTCTCATTCCAGTATTTGGGAAAGAATATGATTGCGTCTTGAAATAATTCTACTTTTTAAAATATATTTTATACTTTTCTTCTTGTTGCTCTTTCTAAAATAAAAAGTCTATTGGGAGAAAATTTGATAGTCCTGTATAACTTAATCATCAAGACTAAACTGAGTATTCTCATTTACCTGAGTATTTTAAAGAAATCGTAACAGCCCGGCTGGCTGGTTCAGTGGTTGAGTGTCCACCTATGAACCAGGAGGTCACAGTTCAATTCCCAGTCATGGCACATGCCTAGGTTGCGGGCTCGATTACCAGTAGGGGACCTGCAGGAGGCAGCCGATTAATGATTCTCCCTCATCATTGATGTTTCTCACTCTCCCTCTCCCTTCCTCTGAAATCAATAAAAGTATATTTTTTAAAAAAGAAATTATATGACATCATTTTATTAGGTACCTCTAGCTGTCTACTAATAATATGAATAGTTTAGATAATACTTTAAAAATGATTCTCCAATGTGTTTCATACAGAACATTTAACTTACTAGTAATATTCACAACAATCATATGAGATAAAGTGCTTTTCTCCTTTTTCTGTTTTCTCCTTGAGGAAACAGAAGTTCAGAGAAGCGACTTCCCCAATGGCATACAGTTGTAAGGGATCAAATATGTTCTAACTTGTAAATAATTTTATTCAAAAGCATTTTTTATAGTTTTCTAGACTTTGTGCAAAGTGAAGCCATTCCAGAACAGAATTTGCCTTGGTAGAGCTTATAACTAAGAGCAAGCATTTGCAAGAGAGCATGCACAGGTGAGGAAGAGAGAGAGAGATACAAAAAATTAAAATGTAACAGAAACTAAATGTGATAATAAATTCAAAATGTGTAGTATTAGAAAATAGAAAGCAAATATTACTTTGAGGAAGTATCAGGGAATCCACAGAAAAAAAGTAATTTTTTATTTCAGTTCGGAAGGAAGAGTGGATTAGGTATTAATCAAGCAGAAAAAGCCAAAAAAAAAAAAAGGCATTTCAGTCATAAACAAGAGATGTGAAGTGAAAGGAAGTCAGGATTCCTGAGTGGCTAAAATGTTTGCTTGTGGTCCTGCAGCCCACGTGTGATTGCCGAGTGAGTGCGACTGTAAAACTGAAAGCCATCAAGAGCCTCAGAGGCTTTTTGTGTCCTGGTAAGGAGTTTGGATTTTACTTTTGGTCGACGGGGAACCATTAAAAGCGCTGAAATTTATTCTAAACCTGAACTTCCTTTTTCAAAACAAAGTTCAGTAAGTATTAGTCTTGATGCCAAAGTATTTTGAGTCAGGAAAGACATCACACAATAAGCTGCGCTGGGGGTGGAGAGGGGAAAGTGATTCAGCTGCTCTGCAGGACCATTTCCTCCGATGGAGGACAGAAATGACAGCCCAAACTCTCAGGGTATGAAGCGTGATCTGAAAAAGATCAATGCAAATTTGCAAAGAGTGACGCTTCATATGTTATTATTAGAGAAATAATACATCTACACACTCTCCCACTTCATGTCCTCTATTGAAAACCACTTGTATAAAAATAATAAAGTAAGACATTTTGGAGAAAAATGTAGTCTAAACAGCAAGGGTATGAAGAGCTGGTTTTAAATTTAGCCCATCAACTAAAAAAAAATTTTTTTTAAATCCTCACCTGAGGATATGTTTCTATTGAGAGAGAGAGAAACATCAATTGGAGGGCGACCAGGGATTGAACCCACAACCTAGATATGTGTTGTGACCTGGAATTAAACTCACAGCCCTTTGGTGTATGGGAAGATGCTGTAAACAAACCGAGCCACCTGGCCAGGGCAACTGGGCCACCTGGCTGAAAGGGTGAGGGCTATGCGCTCACCTCCATCTTGCCGCATCCTCCATGTTGGGGCCACGTGTAGCCTTCTTCCCGGAAGCCCAGGCCTCTGCTGGCCGCGCCCGGGATTTTAAACTAACCAATGACAATCAAGGGAAGTGCGCGCCATAGATATGACCACATCCTGTGTAACAAGACCCGGCTCACGCCTGGCCAATCGGCAGGGCCCACAATCCCCTTGCGTCACCCCCCTATTTAAGCCGGATTTTCCCATGGGAGGACACTCTCTCTTCCTGTCGCCGGGCCGGCCGGGAGCAGGGCCGGGCCGGCCGGCCGGGAACGGGGGTCGGTCTAGCTAGCCCTAAAATAAAAGGTCCTTCTGCTGTTGCATCGAAACTGGCTCCCAGTGTGGAATTCTTTGGGGATCTTGGAATCTGGGCATAACACTGGCCAGGGCAGCCTATCGACTCTTAAAACCCTGCCCCCTACGGCTTTCTATATGGGAATTCATTCTTCCCAACCTCTTCCAGGTGACTGACAATACTTTTGGCCTGCTGTTAAGAGATTGTTAGAAGAAGAAATAACAATGGGGTAGGTGTCCTTCTTATTTTTATTTTCATAAATAAAAAAGAGTTTCAAGGGTAGCCTTGATGGGGATAATTTTAAGATGATAAGACTCGGAAGTCAATTTTAAACAAATGAAAAAATTAGCATGATAAAGACATTGAATTCTATTTACAATTTGTATTAAACATTTTATTTTTTATTAAATTTAATTTTAATAAAAATATAAATATACACAAACCACAAGTCACCTGTGGGATGTGAAAACTTGACAAGTGGGAGCTTTTAATGCTTTATAAAATGCCTATCTTTTTTAAAAGTTTAACACTAACCATGTAAAGGCACTTAGTCCATAAAGGGAAAATGAAAAGTCAAATAAGAAAAATTGAGAACATAGTTGATATGTAACTTGAAAAACTGGGTATATTCAGGTCAACAGACTCGGAGGAATGATGCTTATATAATATTAAAGGAATTTCTAAATTATTAAATATTGTAGTTCTGTGTTCATTATTTTTAACAATGTTAGAAGAAAGAAAAAAGCTCAGATTACTATAAAGAGTAGAGAAAGTGCCTTTATTGAAAAAGGAATGTGGAGTAGAGGAGAAGATGACTGTGATAATTATATGCTCTTCAGTTTCACTTCGACAGTAGATACCAGAAATAATTTTCAGTGATCTACTTTAATCCCCTAGGATTATGTAATTTGTTTAGCATTAAGCAACCAAGTTAATATGCGTAGTTTTTCTGAATCCTCTCTAGAATCTTTCCTTGCACATTGCAACACCAAGCTTGCTATCAGAAGGGTAAATCCTCCCAGCCCAATTTAACCTCCTGTAGGTAATTGAGGCAACAGTAGATGGAACCTGTTTGAGACTTACTTAAGCTCTGAAGTCTGACAGAACTGGTGACTTTGGGGTAACCTCTCTTATGGTCCACTTATGCATTCAACATAAAATGGAGATTATAATGCTCATCTCATAGGCTTATTTTGAGGTTAAATGAGAACCCAGGCACAGAAGACCTAGAGAAAAAATTTTTACTCATGTGTAGTGTTATATTTTATAATCCCTCTCAGAAAATAGTTTAAATTCATCAATTTTACTCTTTAATGATTTTGTGTAAATTGGTAACTCATTAGTAAAGACCTGGGTAACTAGATAGATAACTTCCATTATGTTTATGCTTTTTGTTAGTTTTTTCTCACTTAGCATTAAAAAAAGGACTTTAAATTTAGAGTACTTTTAGGTTTACAGAAAACTTTCTGTTAGTTTTTGATTAATATATTTTTATTTTTTTGATTTTAATTAGAATAAGAATACAAATAAATGCATAACTAACTTATTCATTAAAATCTTGTGACTAGATATGTACTTTATCAACTATGCACACATACATATGCACATACAAGTTGAGTAATAATTTAATTATACATTAAATTTTTATTGAACTATTACCTCAATATTCTTATCTACTTTATAGGTTTTGAGCAAGAGTGCCACACTCTAAAAGTGCCAGGTCACAGTCTGGTTATTGGTCTCTGATCTTGGGAAAGTCTCTTTGTCTTTACTGATTCAGACAAAGATTTTTGAATCCTGTTAACTAAAAACATGACATATAGTACAATGCTTTCTGAGGAACTCTGGACATACTGTTATGATGTATTATAGTTTAAAAATGCTACTCTTTACCATATTGTGCCTAACCAAAGTATACCACCTTATACTGTCACATCATATCATTACCATACTTTGTTATTTGATTGCATATTGCCATAATCTGTAGTGGTATTACACAAGTGTGAGATGGATTCCTTAGCAGTTTAAATTAGGTAATTTTTTCAACAAAATAAGATTTGTTTGTATTTTTCTTCAATACCATGCAATTTGTTTTGCAATTACTTAGCCCATGATTTGCTGCTGCCGAGGCCATGAAACAGAGTACAGATGTATTGGGAGCATTCTATTCTATTGTCACAGAAGCTCATTCTCTAACTAGTGCTAATCTGCACCAGAATTAAATTGATGCAGCCCGATCTTTATGACAATTTAGTCCAAGTTGAATCCTATTCAAGTATAATTGTATTGATTAATAATGATGTCATATTGATTTTAAGTGCTTTGTATATTCAATGGCCATGATCAGTTACTATTGAAGTTTAAACAAGAGCCTCTTACATTCTATGTCTCTCACTGTAACTCATCAGCCCAATGTTAGTGCTTCACAAAGCACATTTCTGGTGTTGGTATTTCCTCTTCATGCGAAATATCTGGGAGTTGAAATTGCCACTAGGTTCACAGGATCATGTAGTCTTGAAAGACAATTCAAGATGAACACTTTGGCAAATAAGGAAGTTGATCATAAAAAAGAAAACAAGTTTTGAGAGATACAAGTAGGAACAACTACATACCTCAGAGTCATCATAAGTCATAAAATATCATGAGAAAAATAAGTCAATAGTTATTATTTAAACCAACTTAGAGGACACCAAGATGCATAAAGTCAGAGAACTCAAAACTTTTTCTTTCAGAGAGGATTTTAGTGTTCTTTGAAGACTTATTATCATTTGAAGGTTGATAAGAGTAAGCAAAGTTCTCCTGGAGACAATGCCATTTTGAGACATTCTGGTTGTTATTGGTTGTGAACCCTTATATTTTAGCCTCTTGTTTATTTTTATCTCAGAGAAACTTTGGCATGCATGCTGTAGATCTCGTCTCTATATATAAAAGCCTAAGCAACCAAACAAATGAATAACCGAACAACCAAACAACTGGTCACTATTATGCACACTGACCACCAGGGGGCAGATGCTCAATGCAGGAGCTGCCCCCTGGTGGTCAGTGCACTCCCACAGTGGGAGTGCCGCTCAGCTCACTGATGGACACCAGATGCCAGGCTCACGGCTGGCGAGCACAGCTGTGGCAGTGGCACAAGCCTCTCCCACCTCTGTGGCAGTGCGCTACCAAGCAGCCGTGGCAGGTACAGTGGGGCCAGGATGAGCAGGAGCAGCGTGGTGCCTGGCCGCACTACTACATCTCTCAGGGGATGTTGGACTGCCTGTTTCGGAGATCAAGGATCCCAGCCTGTGGGGATCGGGCCAAACCCAGCAGCCTGACATCCCCCAAGGGGTCCCGGATTGTGAGAGGGAGCAGGCCAGGCTGAGGGACCCCACCAGTGCATGAGTGCATGAATTTGTGCATCGGGCCTCTAGTGATATATAATAGGATAGGGCCTAATTATTTCTGTTGCTTTGTTATTATATTTGATTGTTTTATTGTGATTTAGTGAACCACATAACTAAAATAACTGAGTAGTTAAATATCAATAACATGTCTAAAAACATAGACATCTATATAGACATCTATATTTTCATGTATATAGTTAAGTGAGTTTCTGAAGATATCATTTGGCTTGTGTATTCCCTTGAGTTTTCTGAGATAGGACGAGACATGCAAGAGATTTATCCGGGAAAATGGTTATGAAAGATAACATCTAAAGGGGAGAATAGGAGTAGAAAGGAAGAAACCCAGATTCTGATGCAGGTCTGTCACTCGTGAAAGGAGAAAGGGAAGGAAGACTCATAAAACCCTGCTATGAAAGTTTTAACCAGGATCATGGGGATCCTATAAACAAAAGCCTCAGGATAGAGTAGTTCTATTTCACTGCAGGTGTGTCCTGCACTAATACTCTGCTGTGCTCAGTCATTGTTGAGAGCTTCCCAGGAGAAGCAAGACCTTAGAGCAAAAATGGTGGTGGATCCCATGGAAAGATAGCCACTAAGGCTGTCAGAAAACGATGTCCCTGCAGCAGGAGATCTGAGCAATGCATTTTCGTGGGAGGCAGTAATGTAACAGAGGGAAGGTCAGACATGAATTTATATCCTGGCTCTGCCACTTACTAGTAGAAGTTCCCTGAACTAAGCTTTGGTTACTCTACCTGTGAAACGGGGAAATCAGTGCATATTCCATTTATTGTAACAGTTAAACATAAGAGAGGGGAAAGAACCAGTTTAGGAGTTTCTAAGATGCAGACATAAAATAAATAAACTTAGGAGCAATAGGAATCATAATGGTTAAGAGCCAGACCCCCCTGGATTAAACTCTCGAGTCCATTCTTCATTGGTTGCATGATGTTTTTTTTTTGTTTCCAAATCTCTGTGTTTTTATTCCATACCTGTTACATGGAGATAATGGGATCATCATGAGAACTGAATTAGTTAATAAATGATTAGATCCATGTCTGGCATATAGTAAGTGTTGTATATGTGAACTTGTAATGCTATGATTGCTTGGGCTATGTTTATTCAAATGTCTGTTCATTTGGGTTTCTTCATTTTATGATATTGACTTCTTATCTTTACTGTATTTACTTTTTCTCTCAGAGAGGATTTTAGTGTTCTTTGAAGACTTATCATTTGAAGGTTGATAAGAGTAAGCAAAGTTCTCCTGGAGACTTCTGACAATGACATTTTGAGACTTTCTGGTTGTTATTGGTTGCGAACCCTTATATTATAGCCTCTTGTTTATTTTTATCTCAGAGAAACTTTGGCATGCATGCTGTAGATCTAGTGATATAGAATAGGACAGGGCCTAATTATTTCTGTTGCTTTGTTATTATATTTGATTCATTTTATTGTTTTTATTGTGATTTAGTGAAAAACATAACTAAAATAACTAAGTAGTTAAATATCAATAACATGTATCTTCTTTCCCCTCTTTAAAAACCGTCTCTTATCTGTGAGCGATTTCTTCTTAGAGATTTATCTGATATTCACTTTAAAGGGGGAGGTTCCCTGAGCTGGTGGTCAGCTGGGATACTGAAATGGAGCATTTTCAAGGGCCATTCCCTTTGATAGGCCCTCTGTTCTCTGGCTTTAGTAGCTGGTCATCCCCTCTTGTGTTCTCTCAGTTTGGTTCTCTAGGAAATTGGCTTAGCTAGGGATTTGACAGGCAGGTAACATGAAACTTCAACAGAGGACTACCAAGCTGCTTAGCTGGGGTGATTTTTATGCTTCAAAGCTAATGATTTCTCAAACATTCATTCGTCTTTTACTTTAGTGTGAAAGCTTAGTGATTTTGAGCTAGTCAGTAGGGAATGGAATTTTGAGTAGGTAAAATTTCTGATAAGATGTGATAAAGTAAAAGCACAACAGCAACAACAATGGGTTTATCTTCTTCCTTCAAGAAAAGACTTCAGAAGAGTTTTAAAAAATGTCAATTGTCTTGTTGCTTTCAACCCTGTTTGGGGAAGTTTGTTATCATACTCATCCTTGAAGAGATGATTAGGTTAAGGTGACACATCAAGCCCTAGCATCATGAGGAATGTAACATTCTGATATGGAGGGTAATGACTTGAAGCCATAATTCATTCTCCTTTCTCACTCAGCTGCAGCAAGAGTTTGGACTCTATAGGCCAGGACGACACCCTGGAGTACAGCTTGCAGACTGCAGTGACATTGAGCTCATAAATGGCTCAGTTGGCACCTCAGGCAGGGAGTATATGAACCAGGCTCAGATGCTAATGATTTGATGTCTAGATGTGAGGAAGGGAGGGAAGGGGGTGTAAAGCATCAGCAATAGCTGATCATAAAGGAGAACAACAGCAAGGGAGAGAAATGAAAGGGAAACACAGCGAGATGACAAGGCGAGTTGGAGGGGGGAGTATCATTCATCTCCTGTGAAAGCCCCCACAGCAGAAAGATGGATTAATGCTGTCAGAGCTGTTATATATTCCATCAGCTTTATTATATGGTAGAAAGCTACCTGTCACTGTCTTGGCTGCATGCGGTGATACAATCCTGGCACCTCTCCCCCAATGCATTGCAAACACTTTCTAGGTTTTCTCTCAGAAGCAGCTTTAATATTTGTTTCGATCGTGGGTAGATCCATCATATGCATTTAATTTAAAAAGTCATAACAAGCAGAATTTCTGTTCAACATAAAGAGCTCATAAAACAAATGCTACTATTCATCAACTTTAATGGATTTTTGTAAAGGCCTTATAGGAATGAAGAATAAAAATCCAATGATGATCTTACAATAAATATTTAATACTTTATTGCGTATTTATGGGGTAATCTTGCCTTCCCACAATATATGGCTGTTCAAAGTCTTAAATTGTGGTTTAGTTGCTAGGAGGTGGCAATAGTGATCTATTTCCATGTTAATCCTTACAAAAGAGCTCATTCCACCAAAATTTAACCAAGTACCAAAATCATTGGGATTTTCAATTTGGTTTTCTTTTCCTTTTTTAAAAAAATATATTTTTATTTATTTCAAAGAGGAAGGGAGAGGGAGAGAAAGATATAGGAACATCATTGATGAGAGAGAATCCCCCCACTGAGGATTGAGCCTGCAACCCTGGCATGTGCCATGACCAGGAATTGAAACAGGAGCTACATCAGCTGGGTTCAATTTGGTTTTCTAATGCAAAATGATCCATTTAAAATCTTTGAATTAAGTTGTTTCTAATCACTCACAGTTTAATTTTTACCAAAAGTGTGAAGCTGTCATGACAGCTTTCAAAGACCCAAAAATAATCATTTTGCTCTCCTGGAAACAACAACATAATTTTGGGGGAAAAAAAATCTACACATGCAATCAGTTTTACAAAAGCCATGGGGAATGAATTAAAATGGGAATGTGATAAAATGATGCTGATTAACACTTAGACAAGGATCACTGAATCTTTAAGGAACGAATCAGATCAATAACCTGGAAATTGACTGTGGAGGTCTTTTTGCAATTGATTGCGATCAAGCCAACATGTTTCTGGGAGTTCAGTGCTATGTTGTCACTGTTCAACCTGAGTGAGACTGAAAATGGGAAATTATCAGCCCTTTCCATTGAGGGTGTATACATTTCCTCATATTTGTCAGTGGGAGGTACAAAACCCAACGTTTTTCTCTTTGTTTCAGCTCCTACAAAGCTCAAGCATAATTGTCATTAGCAGATTTCATGAGATAGTTTTATTTTTTATTCTTTTATTCTTAGCCTATCATTAATTCTGGGCTAATGGTTCTGTTTTCTTGTATTTTTATTTTAATTCATGTTGATTCTCTTTGAGAAATATATGTGATGTACATTCACGAATTTGATGCATCAGTGTGATCGATCACTCTGGATAATAATTCCAGCCATCCTTTGCTGTGATGGTTCGTGGCTCTACCCATATATTACATAACAATTTTCTTACAAAACAACCACCATAACATGAAAGTCACCATAATCTTTTATTGGTACTATCTACAAGAAAACTGCTTGCTATTTCTCAGTTAGGATTTTTTTTTTAATAATATAAAATGCCCACATTTAGGCTATTTTAAAATAAAATTTTTTTCAGTTTGTTGCCTCTAACATTTCTTTTTCAATTGCTATATTCGAGTAATTTTGCTCCAGTCCATAGTCTATTGAAAGTTCATGGTCTAGCGCATGGTTTATTGCATAGCCTGTTGCAAATGGGTTACATGTAGCTCCTACGGATACCATGTGAAGCACTTTTAGCTAGTTTGAAGTAAAGAAAAGCATTATTTAGTAAATCGTATTGCCATCAATGGTTAAAAGTAATAGTATGCAGACAGTCCTTGGGTTACATCAGACTCGACATATGTTGTTTCGTGGTTATGTCACCATCTCCCATTTATTTATAAAAAAAAAAAGGTTCTGTCATTTCGATGTATGTACATATGTGCTTTAGATTTTTTATTATTTATTTACCACAAGTAAAGGTCAGGAATTTTTATCTTTCTTTTAATTTTTTTTTGCTGTTTCACTTCATTACTGCTGTGTATGTGCTCCATGTGAGTGACATAGGTGCTTATGTAGGTGGGTTCCGACTTACGGCGAAAATTGCGTTACTTCGTGCTGTAGGAATGGATCTCCGACATAACCCGAGGACCTACTGTATTATGAAAATAAATTGAATTAAAGTGATATATATTATGACAGTATTGGATCCCAGAGTTTTAAAAACCATGTATAGAAATTAACAATTAAATTTCTCTGGTAGAGTATCAGTTGTGTTTTCATATGTGATTAAAACAGTTTTATCAATAATTGTTTCCACACAATTCAGTTGATTATATCTACTAGATTACAAGAGTAAGCTGCCGAACTCATAATTGAATATTAAAATTAATATAACTTTTGGGGATGAGTTGAATTTAAATAACTTTCTTCTGTTTTTAATCTTTGGTTAGACTTACTGTCATACTGAAAATCAAGGCAAGTGTTCATGTGATGGTTCTGTTAAATGGCATGTAAGCTGAGCCAGTCCTGGGACTGGTTCCTCTCTTCACTTCTGCTATTCTATTCTGTATCATGGGGGACTGACTCCTGCAGGCTGCATTTTCCAGGCTCCCATGAAAACTGATTCAGCTAATGGGGGGCACTTGTGGGATTTCCAAGGGTGGGGAGAAAGAAGAAGCCAGGACATGCCCCCATCTCTCCTTTGGGCAGTGTCTCCGCCACTGCCTGATTCTCCTCTGGTAGTGCCCCCTTCTGCCAGGCATCCTCGGCTGCTGTGCTCTGGGTCTACCTCCTCCTGGGTCCTTTAGCCTCTGGTGTTGCAGGGGCTTCTTACTATTACTCATCTCTGGGCTGCCTCACTGTCCCTTGTTGGGTTTCTCAGCCTTTCCTCCACTCACCTGTATAACTAAACTTGCATTAAATGTTCTTTGTTATAAAAACATAAAATGATTTCTACTTTTCTGGTAGATCTTCACTAAATTATGATTCAGCATAAAATATACTTAGCATGGAAATATTCTGTATATTAATGTTATTTTAAGTTATTTTTTACATACTTTTCAAATCAGCTGAAATAATTTTTCAACTTATATCTTACTAGAAGCCTGGTGCATAAAAATTTGTGCACTGGAGGGGATCCCTCAGCCCGGCCTGCCCCCTCTCATAGTCCGAGAGCCCTCAGGGGATGTCCTACTGGTGGCTTAGGCCTACTCCTCCTGGGGAGCAGGCTTAAGCCACAGTCTGGCCTCCCTCTGTGGGAGGCAACCTGCCGATCACGGGAAGGCGACACCCATATCACACCTCTGCTGCTGCCACTGTCGGCCACTGCAGCTGCCTGAGCCTCAGCCCTTGCAGCCACCACAGCTTGCCTGAGCCTTGGCCTGGCCCTCGTTGCCTGAGCCTCAGGCCCTCACAGTGGCAGCCACCATCCACAGCTTGCCTGAGCCTCAGGCAGCCACTGGGCTTTATCTGGAAGGACATCCAGAAGACGTTCGCTCTAATTAGCATATTACCCTTTTATTAGTATAGATGTACTCAGTGCCAGATTCTATGACTACCATGTCTTTGAGTAATAATATATTTTGCTAAAACTACAAAGACATAAGTAAGAAGGGACATAATAAGAGGGTAAAGAAGCAAAAAAAGGTAAACAGGACTCAAAGCATATAATATTTTAAAAAATAATTATAAAACAAGATTTTAGAGTATCTCATTTTTTCTCAATTGTTTTACAGGAATATTAATTTTATTGTATTTTAATGTTACATGGGAAAAAGTGTGTTATAGTCAAATAACTTTGGGAAACAAAGGGTTCACCAAAACAAAATAGCTTTTTTAAAAATAGCATTGCCCCAGAGATTTAATTTACTGATGAGCCTTGTGACTCTCCAGACTAATCTATTTTATTTCTCCAACTCACAGATATTGATTTCAGGATTCATTCATTTATTTATTCATTCAACGGATACTTATTGACTACTTTAGATTTATTAGGCACTGTTCTAGGGATTAGAGATATGTGGGTAAAGAGAGCAGGAAAAAAAAAACATTTCCACTTAATTTCTAGTGAGAACAGATAGGCAACAAATAAATAAGTAAACTAGACAGTAAGCCACATGGTGATAAATGCTATAAAAATAATAAAGAAGGGAAGTGGGATGGGGTGTGCTGATGCACAGAGGAAGAGTCTCACTTTTAAATAAGGTGATCTATGAAAGCTCCATTGAGCAAAAGTGGCAAGTCATGTGGCTATCAGATGGACAGGTGTTCTACCTGGGTGGCACAGCAATTGCTAAGCCTCTTAGCAGAGTGAGCCTGCAATTTTTGAGGAACAAAGATGTGTATTTTAAGAGATACCATCAATTTAAAAACAGCTTTGTGAGCAAATATTTAAAAGAAAAAGAAAACTGCTATATTCAATCTACATACATTTAAAAAAATAAAACTAACTATAGCACACATTTACCACTGTATATTACTTTTTTTATTGGGTTGAGGCTATTTTTTTCCCACATCATGTAAAATTTCTTCTGAATTCCTATGACCAGTAGTTGTAATGTATAACATCATTGTGCCATATTGGTTTTGACATATTTGCTTTTATTACTTTGGCTTGTATCTGTACCCTCCCTGGAACTGACAATATAATCTGGACTCACATTGAAAAATTCTTGGATTTTGTTCTGCATTTTTTATTTAGGTACTCTTTTAGTTTCATTTTCCTTCTTAAATTAATTACATATTGCTAGAAGTTAAATAGCTTCTCTTCAAAGGCAGCTAAAAACTTTTGATATCTAACCTTTCAGACTCGTTTCAGAACTGTGAATAGTCTCACCAATTCTTCCTCGCTTTGAAATGTGTATGATTGGTTCTCAGATGTTTGGTTACATCTGCCCGAATAGTCAATGGCTGCTACTTCACAACTATGTCTCTGTCTGAAAGCTGAAGAATTTCTTTTGAAATTAATTGGGAAATGCCTCTCCTATAGAGAAATTTAAAAATGTGAATGAAAAAATATATTTGATCTAGAATTCATTTGCATGAAGCATCTCAGGAGACTAGTGTTTCCTGGAGCATATGAGAGAAAGATTGATTAGATCAAGTCTTAACTTTTTAAAATGTAAGAAAGATATTTTCATAAAAAGCACCTGAATATATTGTCTTAGTATAAGATATAAACAATGTAAATATGCACAGGACACAATATAAAAGTCTTCCATTGCTGCTAGTCCTATGCTGGCTCCTTTCCCCAGAGATGGGCTCTGTGAACAGTCGTGTGTAGTCCTCAGAGCATCCTTTCAATGCATTTACAGGTGTGTATGTACAGCAAGTCATTTAATGGCAATGATGGGTTCTGCAACTTTAAGTGAAATAATATATAATGAAACCAATTTGAGTGTAGGCTAATTGATATAAATAAGAGTTAAGTTTCTAAAGCATCTCATCAATGTTAAAACAAAAACAATGTTGAACAAAAAAACGTTATTCAATGATCTGCTGTGGATGCATACATATACACATATATGTTTTTATATTTTATATGTATACACACTGTCTGTGTTCTCTCTCAGTCTGGGACCCCTCAGGGAATGACCACCTGCTGGCTTAGGCCCGCTCCCTGGGGTATCGGGCCTAAGTTGGCAGTCAGACATCCCTCTGGCAGCCTGGGAGCCTCAGGGGATGTCCACTTGCCAGTGGGGAGCAGGCCTAAGCTGCAGTTGGACATCCTTAGCGCTGCTGAGGAGGCAGGAGAGGCTCCCACCACCACCACTGTACTGGCAGCCATCAGCCTGGCTTGTGGCTGAGCAGAGCTCCCACTGTAGGAGCACACTGACCACCAGGGGGCAGCTCCTGCATTGAGCGTCTGTCCCTTGGTGGTCAGTGTGTGTCATAGTGACCAGTCATTCCCAGTCGCTCTGCTGATAGGGTCAATTTGAATATTACCCTTTTATTATATAGAATAGAGGCCTGGTGCACAGGTGGGGGCCAGCTGGTTTTCCCCGAAGGGTGTCCCGGATCAGGGTGAGGGTCCCACTGGGGTGCCTGACTAGCCTGGGTGAGGGGCTGAGGGCCGTTTTCAGACTGGCCACACCCCCTTTAGGGTCAGGGGTCCCAGCTGGGGTGCCTGGCCAGCCTGGGTGAATGGCTGATGGCTGTTTGCAGGCTGGTGACTGCCAGTTCAGGGTGGGGGTCCCCCCTGGGGTGCCTGGCAGCCTGGGTGAGGGGCTGATGGCTGTTTTCAGGCTGGCCAAGCCCCCCAGTGAGGACCCTCACCCCATGAGGGTGTGGCCAGGCTGGGAGAGGGGCTGATGGCTGTTTGCAGGCTGGCCAAAGCCCCTTCAGGATAGGGGTCCCCACTGGGGTGCCTGGCCAGCCTGGGTGAGGGGCTGATGGCTGTTTGCAGGCTGGCCGCAGACCCTTCAGGGTAGGGGTCCCCACTGGGGTGCCTGGCCATCCTGGGTGAGGGGCTGAGGGCCGTTTTCAGGCTGGCCACACCCCCTTCAGGTGGAGGGTCCTGCTGGGGTCGCTGGTCAATCTGGGCGAGGAGCTGATGGATGTTTGCAGGCTGGCCAAGCTCCCCAGCAGGGACCCTCACCCCATGAGGGTGTGGCCATCCTGGGTGAGGGGCTGATGGCTGTTTTCAGGCTGGCCACAGCCCCCAGCCACCCAAGCTCCCAGTGGAGGCTGGCTGGAAGCAGGTATCTGGGATTTATTTAGCTTCTATAATTGAAACTTTGTTACCTTTTGCGGAGGCCACAGCCGGCCAGAGTAGGCGGGAAGCTTGGCTTCCTCCATCGCCAGGGCAACCTAGCCTCCTGCTTGCTCCAGTTCCATGGCTGCTGGCCGCCATTTTGGTTGGGTTAATTTGCATATAGTCGCTCTGATTGGCTGGTGGGTGTGGCTTGGGCATAGCGAAGGTACGGTCAATTAGCATCTTTGTCTTTTATTAGTGTAGATATCCACATTTATTTTCATTAGCTTTGTTTACATATCTTTCAGAAAACATCCATGTCATTGCACATTAGTATATCTGATTATTTTTAGAATGTCATTATATGGTTATACCAGAAATTATTTAACCTTCCTCTGTTAAAGAATATTTATTTATTTATTTATTTATTTATTTATTTATTTTCTATCATCACCTGAGGATATTTTTCCATTGATTTTTAGAGAGAGTGAAAGAGAGAGGGAAAGACAGAGAGAAATATTGATGTGAGAGAAACACATTGATTGCTTGCTTCCTGAATGCCCTCTGACCAGGGCCAGGACGGGGAGGAGCCTGCAATCAAGGTATGTGCCCTTTTCCGGAATTGAACCTAGAACCCTTTGGTCTGCAGGCCGATGCTCCATCCTCTGAGCCAAATATAAATTTAGTTCATTTATATTTGGAGTGGTTATTACAAGTAATGTTTCAGAGAGTATCTTTTAATTATATCTTTTCATAAATATAGAAGTAAGTGCTATTTAAAATAACAGATATCTAAAAACAGAATTGTTACTTAAAGTATGTGCATAATTCAGATCTAATAAAAAGCTGCTAGATTGTCTCCAGGTAGATTCCCTGGGCTACACTCACACTCACAATGTATGACAAGACCAGTTTCTCTGAGTTGTCCCCATACTACTTTTTTAGTATTTAAATACTTTTGTTTTGTTTTTGCTAAATTCTCATTTTTTTTTCTAGCACTTCTCAAAATTCTTCGCACTTTGAGTACCTCTTATTTCTTTTTCTGTGAATGTCCTGTTTGTATTTCTCTGCCCATTTTTCTATTGGATAATTTTCCTCTTTTTAAAATTGATTTATTGGAGTTTTTCTTTTACACAAATTAATCTTTCAAATAGGATACAAATATTTTCCCCCAAGCCATCATTTGTTTTTTAATGTTGTTAGTTATTTCTTTCTCCAGAAAGATTGAATTTTATAAGGTATAATCATTATCGTCTTCCTTTCCTATTTTCTGGGTTTGTGTGACTTATCTCTTTAATCCACCTAGAAATTAGTTTTTAATTTATTATGTGAAATAGACTGTATTAGTTAGGGAACATTACTGCTAAGGCAATTAGATTTTTAAAAAAATCTGAGTTAAAATAAAATAAAAGTTTTTCCGTCAAGGGTTAATTTCCATTCCAGGCTAATGATGGCTGTAGGTTTGGAGATGGGTAGCTGTTATTGTTTTTCCCCAAAATTTATTTGTTGAAACTATAATCCCCAATATGATAGTATTTGAAGGTAGGGCCTTTGGAAGATAATTAGGTTTAGATTAGGTAATAAAAGTGAAACTGTCATGATAGGATTAATGACTTTATAAGAGGAGGAAGGTACTCCCCTCTCCCCTCATGTAAGCACATAGCAACCTCACCTGGAACCCAATCTGCTAGCACCTTGATCTTGATCTTCTCATCTTCCAGAACTGTGAGAAATAAATTTCTATTACTTAAACCACTCAGTCTGTGGTATTTTGTTACTGCAGTCCCAGCAGACTAAGACAGTAGTGATTGGCCAATTAAGAAAAACCCTGGCTCTGCTACATTTTTTTTCCTTTTTATTGAATTTATTGGGTGCCACTGGTTAACAAAATTATACAGGTTTCAGGTGCACAATTCCACAAACACATCATCTGCACCTGTATTGTGTTTACCACCCCAAGTCAAGTCTCCTTCCATCACCATTTACCCCTGCTATACTCTCTTCCACTTCCTCCTGCCCCTCCCCAACACACATCTCGCAATCACCACACTGTTGCCTGACATTTTCCAAATGTGATTTGCAAGGCTTGTCTGAAAGTTTTTTGTTTTTTTTCAACAATGTCATTGTGAGGGAAAAGATGAAAGGGAACACGTGTTTGAGTTTTTCTGAACTGTGTCTGAAAGTGCTCTGTATTACTTCTCATGTGCCATTCTCTAGAACCAACCATAGGCTCAAACTGAATTCCTCAGAAAAATAAATGGATTTAGAAAACAATTGGCCACTAATGTCACAGAATTCAGATTTATTTTGTTTCTATAAAATGATCATTGCCTGGACAGCGTTGCTCAGTGGTTGATCATCGACCTATGAACCAGGAGGTCACAGTTCCATTCCTGGTCAAGCACATGTCTGAGTTGCAGGCTGGATCCCTAGTCTGGGGCATGCATCCCTAGTCTGGAGGGAACCAATCAGTGATTCTCTCTCATTATTGATGTTTCTATCTCTTTCTCCCTCTCTGAAATCAATAAAAATGTATTTGAAAATAATAAAGTAATCATTTATTGAATAGGCTAATGTTTGATGTGAAATACCAGCTTTATCATACATTATCTTGGCATATATACATGATCTGTAACTACTAAATGGAACTTAGTTGCTTACTTTTGAAAGCACAAGATAGAACACAAATTCTTCAAATAAATAGTTCTTTGTGATTAAATGCTATCCAGTCACAGTAGATCCATACTAGTTCTTCTCTGGGTATAATTTATTTTTTCAATTTTAGGGGTGGAAATAAAGGAATTCATTCAAGTGTCACTTTTCCAGTGCCGTGCAATGGGATGATTTCACACACCAGAGTTAGAACAGCCTTAGTCCTCTCAGCGAAATCACTAACTTAACCACCTGCCATCATTACTCTCCAAAAACTGTTTCTTAAGGGATGTTTTTCCAATAACTCAGAGTGATTTGAATACAAAGCCAAAGAATATGCTGAATGACTTTGTACATCATTCTTGGGTGATAGTGCATTTTCAAAATTATCAAAATGACAAGCACATTATTAAGTATAATTTCTTGTTTGAAGCTCCCATAGATACTTTCAGATTTAAAAAAATATTGAGTAAAATTTCATGTAGCTTAATTCAGTATAATAATGAAATGATTTACAAATGCTTTCCAAATCCATTCCATCTTTCTAGGCCCAGCTAAAAGATATATCTCCTGATGATGCCTTCAATCATCACTATAATATTTCAGAATATCCATAGATAAAAAAATGTTTTAATTTATAATGAAATGCTTTAAGATTTCTTTTATTATCTTGAATTGATAATTATTTAACTCTACATTTCCTTTTTGTATCTTGTTTACAGAATTTGAATACAAACTCCTTGAGTATAGAGGTATATTCTTATTATTTTTAAATATATTTTTATTTCAGAGAGGAAGGGAAAGGGAGTGAGAGATAATCAATGATGAGAATCATTGATTGGCTGCCTCCTACACACCCCACACTGGGATGGAGCCCATAACCTGGGCATATGCCCTGACCCAGAATTGAACCGTGATCTCCTGGTTCATAGGTCAGTGCTCAAACACTGAGCCATGTTGGCCTGGCAGCATATTATTTTGTGCTGTTTTCTTATACCTAAAATCTTCTCAGAGTGTCTCTTCTAAAACACCTGTAGCCATTCACTAATTAAATATGCTTTTCAAAACTTTTCACCAGAGTATTTTTGATGAAAAAATAAATTTAAAAAATATTTCTCAGTATTTAAGAGTCTAAACTGAAGAGGAGCTAGAACTTGAAACTTAAGAGTTTTCCAGTCTTATTCTTTCCTAAAATATTGTGCATATTTTGCATTTTCCTTAATAACATATCCTTTTGTGTTGTT
The DNA here is from genome assembly GCF_000147115.1 of Myotis lucifugus. Classification (NCBI taxonomy): domain Eukaryota; kingdom Metazoa; phylum Chordata; class Mammalia; order Chiroptera; family Vespertilionidae; genus Myotis; species Myotis lucifugus. Next base: position 1,504,262 of record NW_005871218.1, on the reverse strand, counting down.
TTATTTTCAGACAAAAATAAAATGGATGATGTAAGAAAATGATATACTATATATGTTTGGGCCATGGCTTATGTTTCCTTATGACCAGGGCTATAGAAATCAGCATTAATAAAGTTTTTGGGTTTTTTGGGGTTTTTTGTGTTTTTTTTTTACATTTGGAATGCACAGGAAACAGAAGGAGTTTAAAATCTTTTCCTGAAGATTCTTGGCCTCCTATAGTTTTGCATCAGCTTGTAGCATTCCTGCTTTTTCTCTTTAGAAACTACCTCTGGCTGTAGCCAACTGCATTAGTTTCCTAGGGTTTCTATAAAGTACCAGATATAAGTGGCTTAGATCAACTGAAATATATTGTCTCACAGTTCTGGAGGCTCAATGTCCCAAATCAAGGAGTTGGCAGGGTCATTCTCTCTCTGAAACCCATGGGAGAAGGCTCTTAACTGGCCTTTTTTCACTTCTGGTACCTCCAGACATCCCTTGGCTTGTGGCAGCATAATTCTGATCTCTGCCTCCATCTTCACATCATCCCTCTATGCACATCTGCCTTTAGTACAAATTTCCCTTTTTTTATAGGGACATCGGTCATATTGGATTAGAGAACCACCCTAATCACCTTATTTTAACTTGATTACCCCTATAAAGACTCTGTTTCCAAATTGGGTCACCATATAAGATATTGGGGGCAAGGGCTTTAACATATGCTTTTGGAGGGACACAATTCGACCCATAACACCAACTGAACCACCCTCTCTTCCCAGTATATCCCTGTGCTTTCCTCTCCAGGTAGACTTGCCAAATTTAACAACTAGAAATACAGGAACCTCAGTTAAGTTTAAATTTCAGATAAAAATAAGCAATTTTTAGTATAGGTATAACTTAAGTAGTATATTGTGCATTCTTATATCAAGTTTTTTGATGTTTTATTGAAATCAAAATGTATCTAGGCATCCTGGATTTTATTTGGTATTCCTAATTCCAGGTCTTTGTCTTCCTTACTTTGGTTAAATGATCTTTCAGAATTCCCCGTCTGTCTTTTCCTTCAAGACTTGGCTCACATGCCACCTACTCTAAGAAGCTTTTCCTGCTCTCTCCATTTGAAAGTAATCTCTTCCTTTTCCTAACTTTGGTAGAACGTAATCTACACTTCATCTGTGATGTTGACCAGATTCAACCTTGTATTAAAATTATTGATATATGTATCTAATCTACCCTATTTGATAGAGATTATTCAATGGCCAAATGTTTTTTCTGAGTTAGTTTTCTATCCTATATAGCATCTAGTTCAGCTCTTTGGGACAATAAGCATTCACAAAGAAACAAATACCCTTGTTTTTATTTGATTTGGCTTGCTCAAGTTAAAAAAAAAAATCATACCCCAAAACAGAAAAGCAGCACCACTTAATAACCAGGAGAGATAGCAATCTGTGTAAACAATTCCTACCTGATAGTGGAACTGTGAGTCTTTAACAAAATGCCCCATTCTCTAAAGTGCTGCCTCCTCAACAAGCCGCTGGTTTGACCTACACTAAAACTTCATCACCAGGTATAGACTCCCCATTCCCTTGATTTATTATAAAGGATTAAAGTGCTCACTGGTATTTACTTTTGATGATTTATGCTTAGATTATATTTACAGTCAGTGTGGAAGAAATATTGAAGGGTGTATTCGTCCCCACATTTTTCAGACACAGCCTGGCTTAGTGCGGCTTGGCAGCACATCATAGAAAGAAGGAGAACCAGACTCATTTTCAATAGCAATGATCTTGCTCAGTACTAATTGCGGGATAGAGATGCTCTTTATTCTTTCATTTATTCAGCCAACCAACAGGAGTCATTGTTCTTTGAGTCAGTTAAAAAATACACCTATGGGGCCCTAACTGGTTTGGCTCAGTGGGTAGAGCGTCGGCCTGCAGACTCAAGGGGGTCCCAGGTTCGATTCTGGTCAAGGGCATGTACTTTGGTTGTGGGCACATTCCCAGTGGGGAGTGTGCAGGAGGCAGGAGGCAGCTGATCGATGCTTCTCTCTCATTGATGTTTTTGGCTTTCTATCCCTCTCCCTTCCTCTCTGTAAAAAAACAATAAAAAATACTTTTTAAAAAATACACCTATGGGGGTGTGAATGCCTTCAAGGCCTTTCTTATTGTTGGTACTTTTACAAGTAAAATCAGTGGAATTCCTTAATATTATTCATATCAAAGGACACAATTAGTATTCTCTCTAAATTATAATTTAAAATATTAATATTTTAAAAAAGTATCTTTTCCCAAAACCAGTAGTAAGCTGTAAGTCACTGGTTTGTCCAATACTAATAGGTATACATCATCCCCCACACTTGAAAAAAAGAAAGTACACTTAAAACCATATAATCTTATTAACCAATGTCACCTCAATACATTTAATTTTAAAAAAGAAAGAAAATAGTTTGTGTCCACAATAGTTAGGAAAATATTGGGTTAAAAACTTTCTTAGATATTTAAATATATCAATGTGCTTATGTAATAACAGCTCCAATCTTTGTGTGCTGTATTTATAAAATACTCTGAGAGACAGCACTATATTATACTAAGCTTTCACTGTACAAAGGTATTTTGAAGACTCAAGCTTGATCAGTATATGTAAATCTGTATGCTAATTTATGCCATTACAGCTTTTTTTCATTGTAATTAATATCTTCTAAGCATCAGCTTAGTAAAGCTCTTTTTATCTCTCAAAAAGTGTGCAATATATGCCAATTAATATGCTAATTAGGTGTGTGAGTCAGAGTCCTGTCAGGAAAGCTGAAGCACTGTGTGCATTGTGGAATAGGAAACTTATTGTAGGGTACTGGGACCCACATTGTAGGGGGTATAGAGCCCTATTCAGAGTGCACCAGATACTCAAGGTCAATTGGAGTGTCAAGGCCTTGTTCAGATACACTGGATGTTCAAGGCCACTCTGAGTGTAGAATCTTAATCAGAGTGTTCAAGGTTGAGTTGCTATTTGCAGGTGCAAAGCAAGGACTCAGCAAGCTATACACTGCCCAAGGGTACCCTTCTATAACCCAAAAGACTGAGGTCACTTTTTGGAAAGAAACCTCTTTTGTCTAAGTAATATAAAGTTGTTACTGATCAGCCTGCACAGCTGCTCAGATCATAGCTTTGGGTACAGAGGCTGCTGCTCCTATGTAAGGCAGGTTGCTGCTATGTGGGGCTGTATTATGGGAAAGATGTACTACTGACCAGCAGGCTGCTGCTATGGATGCAGAGGCTGCTGTTGCTGTATGGGAAAGACGTATTGTTACCTAGCTGGTGTGCAGCTACCTACTGTATGGACTTTGTTTTGAAGAACTGTTTTGTTTATAGGGTTCCTTTGTTTAGTGGCTCCTTGTTAGCAATGGCTACATGGTCACTGACTTCTACAGAAAAGATTCTCTTATATACCTACACCTTCTCATGGCTTCTTCATCTACCACTTGGCATCCAGGAAGGTCCAGTTCCTGGCAGAGGATAAAGGAACTGAGTTCCTAACAAGGGGTCACTGGGGAATGAGGGTCTGCAAGGAGGAGTTAGAGCATCAGAGAAAATTCCCTAACAAGCCTTCTAAACCTAGGGACCTCCAGTTGTTAGAGTGGAACCCCAAGGAAGAGTTGTTAGAGAGGTCTCCGGAAGGCTGCTTTCTCTGTGTCTGAGGTCACTGTTGGCCAGCAGGGTCAGCAGAAGGGAAGGAGAGCTGGAAATGACTGTGAACGTAGGAATCTCATGGCCCCTTAACATCTGTATTTCACATCTAATCTTGGTGATTTTCAAACTTTAATGGTGGCCATTTTGCTTCCTCCTTCCAAATCTTTCACAAACTTCTTTTTTGGGCAACTCTAAAAATAAAATAATCAGGGAATATGATGGTGGGAAATGTAGTTCCAGCTTAGGTAACTGACCCAGAATACAGTCACCACAATGGGATTTGGGATATGCTCCTGAGCTCCTATCAGAAAAGAATACTTTGCAAACTGTGTTGTGGTTCTAGTCCTATCCCTGCCATTACTGCTACACAATTTTTGGCAAGTGACCGAATACTGCGAGGGGGGTCAGAGGGTTTCTCTCAATTATAAGTTTTGAAGAGCATTGTGGACATTCTTAGCACATTCCTGCATATATTAAAATATATTTTATAGAAGCACAATATATATTATATACTCCTATTATATTATAGAAGTGTAAATAAAAATTGAATTCAAATTTTAAAAAATCATTAACTCCTTCTAGGACTCAAATGAAACTTTTTAAGGAGACATTGACCATATTCTGTAGACATTGGGACAAGTTTAAATAATAATAATTTTAAAAGATTTAATTCTAATCTGGAGGATTTAAAAATATTTACTTCCAAATGTTATTTCTCCCAAATTATTAAATGTTTCATATTTTTTTCTAAGAAATTCTAAATTATTATTTTTTGTGCTTTGTAATTTCTTTAGTGTTATAAAAGATAAATCTTGCTTCACTGGTAAAGTAATTTCCATGTGAATTTAAATGATTAATAGAGGGAACAGTTTGACAATACTGAAACAAGATTGCTTTTTCTGTAATTAAAGAGCATGTATATATGTTATTACTTTTGTCAAATGTTTATGACGCATCTATCAGTCACTTTGCTGTGACAGTACAGTTGTTCAAAGAAACACAAGAAATAGACTAGTTTGATGCACACACGTCCATACAGATAACTCTAATAGGGGGAGCTGAATTCAATGATAGACTCAGTCACAAAATCTTATGAGAGCACAGAAGAAAGCCAGAGAAAGACATCTTTGAAGAGGTAGTATCTGAACTGAGGTGATTTTTTTTCTTAATTTAGTTTGTCTGTTTTTTACAATTTAATGAAAGGGAGTTAGCTTTATGGAAGGAAAAGAATACAAAAGGTCCCAGCCTGCATGGCTCAGTGGTTGAGCGTCTACCTATGAACCAGAAGGTCATGGTTCGGTTCCAGGCATGTGCCCGGGTTGTGGGCTCGAGCCCCAGTGTGGGGCATACAGGAGGCATCCCATCAATGATTCTCTCTCATTACCAATGTTTCTATCTCTCTTTCCTTCTCCCTTCCTCTCTGAAATCAATAAAAGTATATTTTTAAAAAAGAATACGAAAGGGAAAAAAATCCAGTCTTGGGGATATCAAGTGACATGAGGCTGGAGAGACCAGCTTATCTTGCATTGTTTGCCAAGTATTGGGCTGTGCACATTATTTTAATCCCAGTAAGAGTCCCATGAGATAGAAGTGTTATTACTTTGTGAATGTCTGAGGTGAGGAGAGAGGAGGCAAGAATCCAGGGCGCAGTGGTAAGGGGAGCCTGGATTTGTCTAGTGAATAAGGTAGGGCTTGTTTTCTGAAGGAAAAGATGTATGAACGTGTTTAGCACAAGTTTGGCACGGTCAGCTTTGTATTTTTGAACATGCGGACAGATATTAGAAGGTTGAATTTGAAATGGGTAGGAGTTTTAAAGTGGCAATGAATTTAAATGTGATAGTGATGATCTAGGCCCACCTTAGGAGAGTGATGGGGAAAACATGAAAAAGAAGGAATGAATTAAAAGTATATATTTAGAAAGCATTTTATTACATAGTCTAATTAAAACCATTGGGCTATGAGGAAATCAAATTTCATCATCCTTTCACTGTTAAAATAATTGTGGATCTACACACTGTATAACATGTACTAGCAAATTATAACAACTTGATTGTAGTTTCAGTCAGTTTTTGGAGTTTATTTGCTCAAGTTATGTGCCCTCATGTTTCCAAGTTGTTGAGTAGATAGAGTTCATATCCCAGCCAATATAAGTAGCTGATTATTTATCTTTTGTTCCTTTCATCAGTATTAAAAGAAGGATAATGGGGCAGCGATTGACACAACTAACAACAAAATGTGTCTTTCCCCAGTATTCTTGTAGTTACACGTGGCCATGTGACATAAGTCTGTCTAATCAGATATAAGTGGGAGATGACTAGGATTTCTGGGAAGATTTACCTTGATAAGTAGACCATGTTTGTTTTCCTGCCTGCAATGTAGCCGTAGTGGTCTGCAAGGCAGTGTCCGTCTTCTGACCACACATCAGGAATGTTAAAGCAGGAAGACCGAGAGACTGATTGCTGGAACATCTGGACCAGTGCTGTCGCCAAGCCCAAGCCCCTTATATTTGAGAAAATCAATCCATTTTCTGGTTAAAACACTGTTGTCTGTTTTTTATTGTATATAGCTGAGTTCATTCTGATTTTCTGTTATGCTAGTAATTGCATCATCTTCAAAAGGCATCTCAAAAGAAGCAGACTCTGAGAGGGATGGTGACATCAGTTATAGCTTAAGTTTACCTAGTTAACTCATCTTGACATTCTCCAAGCAACAGAACAGTTCTCGGTGAAAGATAGCTCTCTGTAAAAAAATGTAAACCTTTGTTTTTTTCAGTAGGTGGCTCACTTTGTAAATTTATGTTTAAGAGAAAGAAGAAGAGCAATCGAGAAAGGCCAGAAATGGCTAAAATATCCACTGGACATGACTGAATTCTACTTCCTAGTCAGAATGTGGTCAAGAGATGTGTCAATAGGTAATATAGAGAATGAAATTAAAAAAGCTAGCCTGTTTTTTGTTTGTTTGTTGATTTGTTTGTTTTACTTTTTTCCTTGAGCTGGAAAGAATACATTCCAAACAATTACTTGACAAACAATTTTCTTAAAAGACCTTGAGGCATGGACCTTTCTTAGAGATCTTCTTTATTTTTTCTTTTTAATTCAATTTTATTTTAGCAGTATTTCAAAGCATACCCTAAAAGTCACACACAAGAAAACATCACCAAAAGCCTAGGCCCAAAGTGGAACACATACTTTGTTGTAGGTTAGAATATGCTACCTTCAGTAGTAAAAGTATGTGAAATATTGCAAAAGGAAACTGAGGATAGACAACCAATTTGAACTGAAAAGAGTTTTTTAAAAGATACAAGTAAATGAGGTCTTTTTGATCAATGATGTGGGAGCAATTAGACATTACATGCAAAAAAATGAACCTAGACATAGACCTTATATCTTTCATATATTCAACTCAAAATGGATCATAGACTTAAATGTAAAATACAAAATTATAAAACTTCTAGATGATAAAATAGAAAAAAATATAGGTGATCTTAAATTTGGTGATGAGTTTTTGATACAACACCAAAAGCATGGTCCATGAAAGAAAAAGAAAAAAAGATAAGATGGATTTTATTTTAACTAAAAACTTTTCTGGCCCTAGCCAGTTTGGCTCAGTGGATTGAGCGCCGGCTGAGTGGATTGAAGGGTGCTGGGTTTGATTCCAGTCAAGGGCACATGCCTGGGTTGTGGGCTCAGTCCCCAGTGGGGGATGTGCAGGAGGCAGCCAAGCAATGATTCTCTCTCATTGATGTTTCTATCTCTCTTTCCCTCTCCCTTCCTCTCTGAAATCAATAAAAATAAATAAAAAAAAACAACTTTTCTGTAAAAGACACCACGAAGAGAACAATATGATAAGATACAGACTAGAACAGTGATGGCGAACCTTTTGAGCTCAGTGTGTCAACATTTTGAAAAACCCTAACTTAACTCTGGTGCTGTGTCACATGTAGAAATTTTTTGATATTTGCAACCATAGTAAAACAAAGGTTTATATTTTTTATATTTATTTTATATATTTAAATGCCATTTAACAAAGAAAAATCAACCAAAAAATGAGTTCGCGTGTCACCTCTGACACGCGTGTCATAGGTTCGCCATCACTGGACTAGAACAACACATTTGTAAATCACATAATAAAGAACTTACATGCAAATTATACCAAAAACTTTTAAACTTCAACACTAAGAACATGCACAACCTAATTAAAAATGGGAGAAACACACACACACACAAAAACAAAAGCAGACACCTCACCAAAGAATATATACAAATGACAAATAAGCCTATGAAAATATGTTCAGTATTGTAAGTTATAAGGGAACTGAAAATTAAAACAGTGAGACATCAATACATACCTATTAGAATGGCTAACGCCCAAGCAATTCACAATAGCAAATGCTGGCAAGACTGTGGAGCAGTAGGAGCTGTCAATCATGCCATATTGAAAGACAGTTTGGGAGTTTCTTATAAAGCTATACATAGTCTTACCATATAATCCAACACTTGTGCTTCTAGGTACTTACCCATTTCATTTGAAAACATCTTCACAGAAAAACTTGCACACAAATGTTTATAGCAGCTTTATTCATAATTGCTCAAACTGGAATCAACAAAGATGACCTTCAATAGGTATATAAAAAAACTGTGGAATATTATCTATACTAATAAAAGGGTAATATGCTAATTAGACCGGGAGACCTTCTGGGAGACCTTCCGGACAAAGCCATGGTGGCGGGGCCGAGGCAGAGGCAGTTAGGGGCAATCAGGACAGGAGGGGAGGGCAGTTGGAGGTAATCAGGCTAGCAGTGGGGGCAGTTGGGGGCAAGAAGGCCGGCAGGGTGGGGGCAGTTGGGGGAGAGTAGGCAGAAGGCAAAGTGGTTAGGGGTGATCAGGCAGGCAGGTAGGTGAGCAGTTAGGAGCCAGTGGTCCCAGATTGTGAGAGGGATGTCTGACTGCTGGTTTAGGTCCGATCCATTGGGCCTAAACCGGCAGTCGGACATCCCCTGAGGGGTCCCAGATTGGAGAGGGTGCAGGCTGGGCTGAGGGACACCCCCCCCCCATGCACGAATTTCATGCCACTAGTCCAGTAATAAAAAGAAATGAGTATCAAGCCATGAAAAGATGAAGGAAACTTAAATGCATATCACTAAGTGAAAGAAGCCAATCTGAAAGTCTGTATATTAGTCCAATTATATGACAAAATGTAAAACTATAGAGACAGTAAAAATATGTTGGTTAGCAAGGATTTAGAGGGGTGGGTGGGAGGAAAAGATGAATATGTGGAACACCAGGGATTTTAATGCAGTGAGATTATTCTGTAAGCTGCAATTGTGGATACATGGCAATATGCAATTATTAAAACCTATAGAACAGTACCAAGAATCTTGAATGCATATATGCATGGCCCATAGCCACAGATAATGGGGTGGTGAGGGCCTGGAGTAGGAGGTGGGGGAAGGCTGGAGGGGGTCAATGGGGGGACATATATAATACTTTCAATAAGGAATTATTAACAAATATATTTTTAAAAACCTATAGAACTGTACAACACAGGGAATGAGCCTGAGAGCCTGAATGTAAACTATGGACTATAACATATTAGTCAATATAAAGTTCTATCATCATCATCATCATCATCAATATAGTCATCCTCTTCTTCTGTATCAGTGGCAATTAATGTATCAATTAATTTTGGTTCGCTAATTATAGCAAATGTCCCACACTAATGCAAAATGTTAATAATAGGGGAAACTGTGTATGGGGTGGAGGGTATATGGGAACGCTGTATACTATCTACTCTATCTTTGTGCAGATCTAAAACTGTTCCATAAAATTAGAGAAAGACAAATACTATATGATTTCACTTATATATAGGAACAAAATAAATAAAAAAAACAGAAACAGACATAGATACAGAGAACAAACTGATGGTTGCCAGGGATCTGGGTGAAAAAGGTGAGAGGATTTGAAAGTACAAATTGGTAGTCACAAAATAATCATGGGGATGTAAATATTTTAATAGCTTTGTATGGTGCCAAATGGGTACTATACTAATTGGGGGATCACATCATAAATTATATAAATGTCTAATCACTATGCTATACACCTGAAACTAATATAAAATAATATTGAATGTTAACTGTAATTGAAAAATAAAAAAACATGTCAGCCTGTGATAATTGAAATTTTTTTAATTTAAATGTCAGGGTAGTAATTTAGTGTAAGTAGCACCGAAGATTGTCAACACATCTTTCTAAAAGGGGAGAAACTAGCAGTGACCACCTTAAGACCATGTACTTTCATTATACTTACAAATAATCACAACAACCTTATGAGGACAGACATATTATCTGAGTTTCTAAAAGTAAAGGCACTAAGTCTTTGAAGTTCTGCAAGTTGCATAAATCCAACTAGGAACTGCTGGAGCTAGGCCCAAACCTAGCTCCTTCTGATGGTAAATTGCAAAGCTGTCTACACTCACCAGTTACACACTTGGGCTCTGGAATGAGCAGACATTACTGCACATCCCAGCTCTGCAATTTCTCAGCTAGAGAGCCCTAGGTAACTTACCTCTATAAATCTCAATCTTCCCAATCTCAAAATAACTTAATAATAGTTCTACTTTATGGGATTATTATTGGAAACAAAATTATTAGCTAAAGCCTGTTACACATTAGTCAATATAAAGTTCTCTTCCATCATCAATTTCTTTTCCTTCTCCTCCTCCTCCTCCTCCTCCTCCTCCTCCTCCTCCTCCTTCTTCTTCTTCTTCTTCTTCTTCTTCTTCTTCTTCTTCTTCTTCTTCTCCAGTGTCAATGAGTGAGTTAATGATCTAAAGTAGTTTATAGAGTGTCACCCAAAATGTATACACAACATTTGAATAATTATAAAAGCAGTGTTTATTAAAATGCATTTCATTTTTGAAATTGAGCTATCACCTGTTAAACTGTGTATACATTTTTTTTCGGACACCCTGTATATGTATAAGAAGAGCAATTATATAGAATAGCTTACAATTACCAAAAGCAGAGAATTAATTTCTATAAAGCAAAAGGGTGCAAAATCAGCTGTAGCTGGCACAAATCTGGAATCATGATATTCTTTATCTTTGTTCTTTATTCTTTCCTTCAGCAACTTTAGCTAGATAAACCAGGCTAATCCTATATAATAAAAGGCTAATATGCAAATTGTCTCCTCCCCCTGGCTGGTCCCGCCCATGATAACCCCGACCCCGATCGGCCCCTCCTCCTAATTGATCCCCTCCATTCCGATCAGGAGCAGAGCCATCTGGCCCCCACCCATGCATGAATTCATGCACTGGGCCTCTAGTATATACATAAGGCTATAAAGGGCAAGTGAGTCATAAACAACTGTAGGTTGGAGAAAGGAAAAGAAAAGGCTCTTTTTTTTTTCCCCTTTACCCTGGTGTTAGTGGGTTTGGTGGGGAGGAATAATTAAAATCATGTGAGAATATTTTCCTGATGTGCCTCTAGAAACAAATTAATTTAACCACCTCTCTGGGAGAGTCTGAACATAACTGAGCAAAGTTTTGGAAACATCACTTAACTACCACTGAATTGCTCCATGTTTAAGTGGCCTCAAAACACAATCCCTAAAAGGGTGAGAGGCAAGGCTGATGGCTATCTTCTCTGGACCAAAGAAGAAAGATGATTTTCTCTAACTCCAGTGGATAAAATCCTAATAATAAAAGGGTAATATGCAAATTGACCCTAACAGCAGAACGACTAGGGATGACTGGTCACTATGACACACACTGACCACCAGGGGGCAGATGCTCAATGCAGGAGCTGCCCCCTGGTGGTCAGTGAGCTCCCACAGGGTGAGCTCTGCTCAGCTACAACCCAGGCTGACGGCTGCCAGCACAGCGGTGGTGGCGGGAGCCTCTCCTGCCTCCTCAGCAGTGCTAAGGATGTCCGACTGCAGCTTAGGCCTGCTCCCCAATGGCTAGTGGACATTCCCCGAGGGCTCCTGGGCTGCCAGAGGGATGTCTGACTGCCAGCTTCGGCCTGATCCCCCAGGGAACGGGCCTAAGCCAGCAGGTGGACATCCCCCGAGGGGTCCCAGACTGTGAGAGGTCACAGGCCGGGCTGAGGGACCCCCCCCTTCGAGTGCACACATTTTTGTGCACCAGGCCTCTAGTGTTAAAATAAGTATGGAGTTCAAGAAAGGGTGGAAATTGAGTCCGGCTCTTCATGTGACATGAACTCTGTTAAGGACTGAATGTTTGTGCATCCCCAAATTTATGTGTTGAAACCCTAACCTCCCAGAGTGTTAACATTTGGAAGTGGGGGCTTTAGGCAGTAATTAGGTTTAGATGGGGCCCCACAAAAGGATTAGTGCCCTGCCCTTATGAGAAGAGGAAGGGCAAGCAGCTTTTCTCTCTCTCTCTCTCTCTCTCTCTCTCTCTCTCTCTCTCTCTCTCTCCTCTCTCTATCTTTCTCTCTCTCTCCTTTGACATGTGAGGACAGAGTGAGAAGGCAATCATATGCAAGGCAGGAAGAGAGATTTCATCAGAACCTGATATGGTGGCACCCAAATCTCAGATTTCCAGCTTCAAGAATGATGAGAAAATAGATTTCTATTGTTTAAGCAACCCACTGATTCTATGATATTTTGTTATGGAATCCTGGGCAGATTAAGACAAACTCTCTTTGAGCATGTTGATAGTCATGATAGAACCAGGAGAAAGCGAAAAAAAGAAACAGCACCTGAAGCGTATGGCTCTTGCTTTAATTAACAACACAAAGTATATGATCTAAACTGAGCTAAATAGGGCTGTACAATGTAACCAGAGAAAAGGCTTTCTGGGGTTTGTGCTACCACCCAGTTATTTTGAGGCTTTGAAGCTTATTAATTTCTTTCCAGATCATTGTAAAGTGATACAATTCAGGTTAGATAACATATATCATATCTTATCAGTTGTAAAACACATTTGTTTTTGTTCATATTTTCCCCATAACTGAAAAATAGCATCTTATAAGATTCAATACAATTTTCCCCTTGTTTAATGGCTCATAAAATAATGACATATTTTACAATTGTGCTTCTTCGATTTGATAAAATATGATGTAAAGGACATGACTCAGTACTTTATCTTCTCATGGGATCATTTCTTCATTCATTTATTCAATATGTATTTACTTAGGCAATAGCATTCCAGGTTCTATCTATACTTGATGCTAGGGTTAAAGATGAATCAGGCTCCTGTCTGTCTTCAAAGAACTCACTGCTGAGCCAGACAGATTTGTACACAAATAAAAAAGGTGTAAAATAATAAGGCTTGAAATAAGGCAGTCACAGTGAGGATGAGAAAGATCAGAGAGATGTGGGAACTAGTGAGGAGATAGAGTTGAGAAGGAACTCTCAACTTTGGTAAAGTTTGCTTTGGTAAAGTTTGGGCAAGTATGTGAATTTTCAAGATAGAGAATACAAAAGGAAAATAGATTTTGATAGAACCCTAATACATTTTAGATCTCTATCAAACATTCAGAACTGGTCATCAGGAAAGAACTCTGCGATGGTCATTTTGATGTGTGAGTCTCATGGTATGTAGTTGGCATAGATTATCAATAAAATTGTTCAGGATAAACATAGAGAGTAAGAAAAAGCAAAGGATAGAGCTTTGGGGGTACTCCAGGATAGGAGTAATTTGAGAAGGAGGCAACCTGGACAGAATGGTCTCTGGAAGCCACAAATAAGAGTTACAGGAACAAACACTGAATCAAATGACTTGAGTCTGCAGAGTCTATTAGACGTGAAATGCCAATGACAGTTGACATCCTCAAGAAAAGCATTCTCTGGGCTAATACTTAGTATTGCTTCCTTGGTTTTTTATTAAGCAACCATGGTGTTTCTAATAACTACATGAAGAATACATTTTCATCTGTTGCAAACTGCTGAGGAAAACTTTATTGTATATGTTACACAGTGTGATTGGTATAGGTTCTGTCAAATGTAATTCCTTCAAGAATTCAGTGCAAGAAATGTTCCTGTCATCTGTATAGCTATTACATTTCCTTCAATTTGATGGTGAGAATATGTGATCCTTTATTTATCGTTTTCTCTTGGCTGCCAGGAAGGTCAGAGCTCAAAGAAATGCTCAATTGTAGTGTCTTTCTGACCCCAGGTTCTGGGTAGAATAACCTCTACCCCTTCTGCTATTTCTTTCATGATTTCTTTTTGCTTTTACTTGTATGGTCTTGTGTGTTTATTAAGAGGAATTTCAAATATATTTTGGAAGAATAGGAAGTATAAATTATAAATAACTAAAAATAAGTAAAAAATATGGCCATCATGATGTATTTTAGAATTCATTTGATTTTTCTACTGAAATAAGGTCTAGGGCATGAGTTAGTAATTAATATTAATGTGAGAAAATGAAGGCTTGCACTGTTGGTCTCCTGTTGTGTGATCTGTGACAGCAGCTCTTTATTCAAACTATTTTAAGAGTTGAGCTCATATTATTAATGATTCAGGTGCACTAATCAAATAATAAATACCAAATCCACATTGATTTCAATCTTTATTCAGGACACTAGGGAAAATAATCAGTGTTTGCTGAAGGAATGAGGAAAATTGGAGAGGAAATAAATTTATTTTTACAACCCCTTTGGAGTATGTTAAATAGGGAAGAAAATTTGACAGCTATTTTAAAGGTAACTGAAAAAAATCATATTCTGTACTAATGTGACAATTATGCCATAACAATTTTAGAGCTTATAGTGTAGAATATAGTGTGTTTTTAATTGTTTGTGTGTTGCTTAAATTTATCTTATTGGTCATTAGGAAGAATTAGAAGTATATTAATTTCTTACAGAACTCTTATGGAGTTTTCATTAGGTGTGATCCATTTCCAATGGTACTATTAATACCTTTAAGGAAAAGCTGATAGGAGTAGAGGAGAGTAACAGCTATAGCTATATTTTTTAAGAAATTGCAAGATATCAGACACTGTGCAAACAATCTCATATGCATGTTGAATTAAATTCTCATACCAGAATATTTATTATCATCATTATTCAGAGGAGTAAACTGGGACCTAGAAAGATCACACACCAAAAGAGCCAAAGGTAGGATTAAAATGTACACTTTTAACCATTATGTTCTATTGATCTTGAATTTATTCTTCTCAAATGCAACTTTTACCCTTTTTTTAACCTTTTAAATATTTACTATACCTATTCTAGGATCTTCATAAATATTCATCCTTAGTTCAGATTGTCTTTGTGTTTTATTGTTGAACTATTGCAAAAAGCCTTATAATTGGGGGTTTCCAGCATGGTAAAGTGAAGAGTTCACCATCCTCAAAAGGCAACTATAAAACTGTAGACAATTATCAAAATCAAACACTCTGAGCCCTTGAAATTGGCAATGATTTCAAACAAACTGAGAAGCACTGATTAGTGAAGAACGACCAATCTTCAGAAAAGGAAAGTGGGAATTCAAGGAATTTTTACCTGTAGCTGCATCCACTTGGATCAAAAATAGCAAAGTAGCATTCATAAATTTAATCATACCAATAATTACACAAAATATGAATGGACTAAGCACCCAAATCAAATGCAGACAGTCAGACAAAACAAAAAAAGTAAGATCCAATTCTATGCTCTCTTCAAAAACCAGACTGTAGATTAAGACTCAACAGATTGAAAGTGAAAAGATGAAAAACAAAAACAAAACCCACACAAACCATACCCATCACGGACCTAGAATGACTACATTAATTGATTTTAAAACAGATTATCCAAGACAAAGAGGAACAATTCATAGAAATAAAAAGGTAAAGTTTTTTAGAAGCTAATAACAAAAATATATATGTTTGCACACCTAATGACAATACCCACAAATATGTAAAAGCAAAAGAGAAACAGACCTGTGAACAATAATAATTGGAGACTTCTAAACCCTGCTCTCCAAAGCTGATACTCAAACTACTAGACAGAAGGTCAGGAAAGACATAGAAGACTTAATACTATCCACTACCTTGACCTAATTGACATTAATAAAATACTCCAACCAATAAACAGTAGAGTACATTTTTTTCACATGTTGAATTCTCCTGGTTAGGCCATAAAACAAGTTTCAATTAATTTAAAAGGAGCAAAATAATACAAACTATGTTCACTTGACACAATGGAATTGAACTAGAAATGAATCAAATCCCAGGCAAGATCCCTATTTATTATCTAAATGGATGCAGTTATAGAGGTAAAGAGTACAGAATGGGAGTTCACTTCATTTTATACCTTATTCATCTGTACTTTATTTATGCCTGATGATAATTATCTCTAAAATATTTATACTACTTATGCAGAATACTGTTAATTCTACCATGAATATTCAATATGCATATTAATGAGAATTAATCTAATTGATTCAGTTGTAAAATATTTCCTGAGTGCCCACTGTGTGCCAGGAACTGTATGTGTTTTGGAGGATACAGTAATAAGCAAAAGCAAACCTCAAAAAAAATTTCCTGTCTTTACTTAGCTTACATTTTAGAAGATGATAAAAGAAAATAAATATAAGTAAATGGAATGTATATTAAAAACAATAAATATTATGGGGAAATATTAAACATGGCATGAGGAATGCTGGGATAGTGAGGTAGAGTTGCACATTTAAAATCAGGAAAGACTCCTTGATAAAGTGATATTCGAGCAAAAGTTTGGAAGAAGGAGCCATGTAAATATCAGGAGGAAGGGCACTCCAGGTCGAAGAAATAATAAGTGTAAGGGCTCTGGGGTTTAGGCAAGCTCCAGTGTTGGCAGAAAGTAGGAAGGCTATTGTGTCTAGGGAAGAGTGAACTGGGGAGAGGTTGGCAGGACATAAGGTCAGAGAGGTAAGGGGGTGAGGTCGTTTGTCAAGGACTTTGTTTTATTAAGTGAGCCACTGGAAGATGGGGGGTGTTGGTGAAAAGAAGAGTAATGTTTTCTAGATTTCAATTGCTAAAGCAGCATTTCAATGGATTTGATGAAAAGAGAATGTAGGAGGCCAAGGATGGCAACAGAAGGGTAGTTCAGAAGGCTACTGCAATTATCCATGCAAGACATGATAGAGGTTTGGATTGGGGGAGAAGGTAGTTGAAGTAATGAGACATGGTGAATTCTACATATACAGTGTAATAAAGGAAAGCCATTGGGGATGTGGAATGAGAAAATAAAAAAAGTTAAAAATGACTCCAAGGTCATAAACGAAAACCTGTTTTGTATATGCATTTTGGTAATAAGCAGAGCCTCTGCCCTCGCCATTGCCTGAAGCACTTGTAGAAGCTCTGAAGTGTGTCCTTTCTAATTAAGTGCTTGCTGATTGCTCATGTCCCATGCATTCCTCATTAGGACAACTGGCGGTATCGGTAAAGGGCAAGACAGCAAATATTTAAACTTTGCAAACCAGACTGAACTCTACCTCTGTAGCAAGAATACAACCATAGGCAATATGTAAACAACTGAGTTCAGCTGCATTGCAAAACAATTTTAGTTACGTAAACAAGTGGTGCAGGGGGTAGGTGCAGCATGGAGGGGGTCAATGGGTAAAAGGCCTCCACCTCCAGACCTTCACCACTCTATTGTCTGTGTCCATATCCTATATAATAAAAGGCTAATATGCAAATCGACCGAACGGCAGAACAACCGGTCGCTATGACACGCACGAACCACCAGGGGAAGACACTCAATGCAGGAGCAACCCTTTGTTGGTCAGTGTGCTCCCACAGGGCTAGCGCTCCTCAGCCAGAAGCCCTGAGCCAGGAAAATGGCTGGCAAGTGCAGCTGCAGTGGTGGGAGCCTCTCCCACCTCCACAGAAGCACTAAGGATGTCTGACTGCTGGCTTAGGCCCACTTAGGCCTAGAGGGGAGCGGGCCTAAGCCAGCAGTCAGACATCACCCAATCATTCCTGGACTGCATAAGGGCACAGGATAGGATGAGGGACTACCCACCCCAAGTGCCAGAAATTTGTGCACCGGGCCTCTAGGATACATATAAGTTCCCTGGTTAATCACTCCCCACTCAACACCCCCTCCCCGCCCCTTCACTTTCAAATTCATCAATCATCAATCTGTTCTGTGCTTCTATGTCTCTGGATCTGTTTTGTTCATCAGTTTATTTTGTACACTAGATTCCACATATGAGTGAGATCATGTGATACTTATCTTTCTCTGACTGGCTTATTTAGCTTAGCATAATATTCTCACATTTTATTTTTAAATGTGTCTATATATGTTCCCCACTAGAATGTGTGCTCTGTGAAGGCAGTGAGTATTTTTCTTAACTGTAACAATTCCCTTGAACAGTAGACACCCATGTTGTAGAACACATGGATACTAGGTTTTCCTTTACCTTTGCTTACCTGACACTCTAGGCTCCTGTGCCACAGTCATGATTCAGACCTGAACTGCTCACAGTTCTTGATCAGTATCCAACACATGCAAACCAAGGTCAATGTTTTTATTGTAATGTTTTCACATTATTTTGAAATTATTTGTTTATGCTAGTCTTTATTTCCAAGGAAAAACAAGGACCAACTATCAATCACCTCTCTGTCCTCAGTGTCTAGTATAGTAAATACTATAGAATTCAAGTTCACTACATATTTCTGAAACTTAATTAGTAACATATTTGTGGGCAATGCATATATCATTGGTTATATTTCTTACCAAGGAATTCATTGAGTTGCTAATACTTAAAGAATAGGGCTAATGCCCTAGCTGGTTTGGCTCAGTGAATAGAGCATTGGCCTGTGTACTGAAGGGTCTTGGGTTCAATTCCAGTCAAGGTCACATGGCTGGGTTGTAAGCTCCATCCCCAGTAGGGAGCGTGCAGGAGACAGCCAATCAATTATTCTCTCTCATCTTTGATGTTTCTATCTCTTTCTCACTCTTCCTTCCTCTCTGAAATTAATATATATATATTAGAATACATTTAAATATATATACACTAGAACATATATAAAAATTTGTGCACTCGGGTGGGGGGGGTCCCTCAGCCCAGCCTGTGTCCTCTCACAGTCTGGGACCCCTCGGGGGATGACCACCTGCTGGCTTAGGCCCGCTCCCCGGGGGATTGGGACTATGCTGGCAATCAGACATCCCTCTGGCAGCCCAGGAGCCCTCAGGGAATGTCCACTTGCCAGCGGGGAGCAGGCCTAGCTGCAGTCGGACATCCTTAGTACTGCTGAGGAGGCGGGAGAGGCTCCCACCACCACTGCTGTACTGGCAGCCATCAGCCTGGCTTGTGGCTGAGCAGAGCTCCCCATGTGGGAGCACACTGACCAACAGGGGCGGCTCCTGCATTGAGCGTCTGCCTCCTGGTGGTCAGTGTGTGTCATAGTGACCAATCATTACCAGTCATTCTGCTGTTAGGGTCAATTTGCATATTACCCTTTCATTATATAGGATAGAGGCCTGGTGCATGGGTAGAGCCAGCTGGTTTGCCCTGAAGGGGGTCCTGGATCAGGGTGGGGGGTCTCACTGAGGTGCCTGGCCAGCCCTGGGTGAGAGGCTGAAGGGCTGTTTTCAGGCTGGGCCACATCCCCTTCAGGGTGGGGGTACTCTGCCTGGAGTGCCTGGCCAGGCTGG
>NW_005871218.1:1424823-1484917 GCF_000147115.1 Myotis lucifugus | reverse complement strand
CTGCCTGTGGCCTTCATTATGGGCGTCTATGTTTTCACTATATAATCTTTATGAAGGGGTTTTCTCTCTTCTACCCAGCCAGCATTGGTGTGGGGCTGTCTATGTTCCCAGGTCCGGCCTAGCCCCCCCGACCGGCCCCTCACCCCCATGAGGGTGTGGCCATGCTGGGTGAGGGGCTGTTGGCTGTTTGCAGGCTGGCCACGGCCCCCAGCCACCCAAGCTCCCAGTGGAGGCTGGCTGGAAGTAGGTATCTGGGATTTATTTATCTTCTATAATTGAAACTTTGTTGCCTTGAGTGAAGGCCACAGGCAGCAAAGGCAGGCGGGAAGCTTGACTTCCTCTATTGCCGGGGCACCCAAGCCTCCTGCTTGCTCCAGCTCCGTGGCTGCTGGCCGCCATCTTGGTTGGGTTAATTTGCATTTAGTTGCTCTGATTGGCTGGTGGGCGTGGCTTGGGGCACAGCAGAGGTGCAGTCAATTTTCATATTTCTCTTTTATTAGATTAGATATAAAAGAATGGAGCTAAGGAAGATGCAGAGGGTCAGATTAAAAAAATAGATTCCTCTGTCCTTATACTTTATAACATTTAGGATAATTTTGGTGTGATTTGGGATTCACACTTATGTAATACTTATGAAAGAACCATCATTTTTATATTTTCACAAAAAATTAATGAAAGAAATTATTTTTTTATAATTGGTTCTATGAAAGCTTGACCAGTATGATCAATCAAAATGTCAGGTACATTTCTCAAAATTTAGCTATAACTTTGTGACTGCTTCCCAAGACCTTCTGAGGATAAATTCCCGGCATGTGCCACCAGGTCAGTGCCACATTTGATTCTGAGGCTACATGGCACCTCTGCATCACAAGGTGTACAGCAGCAGCAGTCCTTCACTGTACCTGTGGGGGGAAAGTTGGCTTACAGTGTTTACTATTCTTCTGCACGCTCTTGGTTAGGACTTCTATTCTTCCGAGGAGAAAGGCAACAGAAGAAGGATCTTGGGGTCATCACTGAAGGTCATGATGGTTAGGGACCATCAGGTTTGCTGCATAAGAAAGGGAGTATTTATAGGCATTTTTTTATAATATAAAAAATGATACTCTATAAAATAAAGTGAATAGATTACTTGTCCCAATTAAAAGTGTATTATCATCCCCATTTTATTTATTCATTTTTGGTTTTTGATTTGAGAGAGAGAGGAGAAGAAACTCCTACATATGCCTCAACTGGGTATTGAACCCAATACCCGGGTATGTAACCTGAACAGAAATCAAACCCGCCAACTTTTAGTTCATGGGACAAGGCTGCAACCAATTAAGCCACGCCACCAGGGTTATCATCCCCAATTTTTAAAAATTCTTACCTGAGGATATTTTTTTCCTGCCCTTGACTGGGAATTTAACCCTTCCCCTCCCCCCACCCCGACTCTTCAGTGTCAGGGCAGACACTCTAACCACTGAGCAACACCAATGAGGACCACATTTTTAAAAACCTATGTTTTTATTGATTTCAGAGGGAGGAAGGGAGAGGGAGAGAGAGATAGAAACATCAATGATGAAAAAGAATCATTCACTGGCCGCCTCCTGCATGCCCTCTACTGGAGATGGAGCCAGTAACCCAGGCATGTGCCCTGACTAGGAATCAAACCATGACCTCTTGGTTCATGGGTCAACACTCAACCACTGAGCTACACCAGCTGGGCCAGGGTCCCAATTTTAGATCAGAAAACCAAGCTGGGAAATGTTAGATAACTTGCTCACAGAACAATTGAAAATGACCAAGCCAGGACCTGAACTTTGGTCCACTAATCCTTAAGAATATGCTTCTAACCACTATACTTTACCAAAACATTCCATGTTACTAACCCTTTTTGGGTAGATTACCTGTGATCTCTACTCCAACAGCCCATTATGCCTTAAGGCCCGACTTTTGAATCCGTTTTCAATTTAGCCTTGAAAGGAAGGCTTCCTTGGATCCTATCCTTGCTTCTATATATTTTTTGTGTTTGTGTTTTTTAATAAAAACTATGGCCTCATCTGTTTCTTAGAAATAAGTTGGCCATGAAAATTCCCCACTTTTAAGAATTTGAACTTCTGATTATGTGGCAAACAAAGGCTTTGTCTCTGGAAAGCTTTCCCAGAGAAAACACAGTGCAATGAGCTACTGATTTTACAAATACCTACTTAGACTAGTTGTTGTTCTTAACATCTTTGAGACCAGTAATTCTCAAACAGTGGTCCATGGACCAGCAGCACATGCATCACCTATCTCTGGGAACCTGTAAGAAATTCAGATTCTCAGAGCATAGCTCAGAACTACTGAATCATAAACTATGGGAATCGGTTCCCAGCAATCTGTGCTTTAACAAGCTGTCTTGCTGCTTATGATGTCTAACCATCTACTCACCCATCCCCTTAATTCCTCTGCTAGGAATTAAAACAATGAAACAAAACAAAACACTTTGTTCCTTTGAAATCTCAGATGACATTTTCTATCTAATCATTACTCTACCACCCAAACTCATTTAATATATTGAATATTAAAATATTTTAGGAGAACTAAAATTTTGGGGTAGTGTGATTAACTGGTATTTATCTTCATTCAACAGTAAATTTAAGATAGAGAAATGCTTTTTTTTTCTTAAATCATTTTTTTTAACCACATTGGTGGACTACTACTCATTTCTCTCTGTTTTTACTTATCTGGCTATATTTACCAGGTTGATAGGAATGTGCTGTGATTGCCATCTCCTCAAAAGATCATCAAAAAATCTACTGGTTAAGCAAAGCTAAGTTTATTAGTTCCACTAAAATAAAAATAAATTCCTCCCTAATAGCATCCCAATAGTGTATCAAAGACTAATGTAAGGAAAATATGTTTATAAAGTTATGGAATCTGATTCAAGAGGTTTAGGGCTTTTTCAGACAGGAAACCGAGTA
Source organism: Myotis lucifugus (assembly GCF_000147115.1). Classification (NCBI taxonomy): domain Eukaryota; kingdom Metazoa; phylum Chordata; class Mammalia; order Chiroptera; family Vespertilionidae; genus Myotis; species Myotis lucifugus. Next base: position 1,481,975 of record NW_005871218.1, on the reverse strand, counting down.
GGATTAAGGAAGTTTTGTGGCATAATAATTTAAGGTGAGGTGAGAGCTCTAGAGCAGTGGTTCTCAACCTTGGCTGCACATTAGAATCACCTGGGAATCTTTTTAAAATCCTGATTTCTGGGCCTCATCCTCCGGAAATTCTGTTTCTTTGTTATAATGTTGTGGCCCCACCCCATAACAAAGAAACAGAATTTCCGGAGGATGAGGCCCAGAAATCAGGATTTTAAAAAGATTCCCAGGTGATTCTAATGTGCAGCCAAGGTTGAGAACCACTGCTCTAGAGTGAGTCTTGGTAAGAAACAGCTGTTTGATATTCAAGCTGTCTGCCAAGTGAGCAAGATACTATCTTGAAAAACAAACAGTTTTCCCAGATGAGCAAATTATTTTTTAAAAAAGACAAATTGTTTGCAGGAATTTTCTGAAGCAAACATTGTTACATTATGTATTGGTTTACTGGTTTATATTCTGGTGCAAAAATTTCCTAGAACACATAGTTGAGTCATGTTGACACAGGTGGCCTCTGTTCTCTGTCCTAGTAGTTGATTTAAGTGGATGTAGGTGGTCTCAGTTTTCAACCCTGACTCCCTGCTCCCCAGGATCAGTCTTCAGCAGGAGTTGGGGAAGTAGTCAAGCCATCTCTGCAGCGTGTCTAAGGTATGGTGGTCATGTATCAATTTCCAGGGGTGGTGACTTCAGCCACTGTAGGCATCAAGTTTTCCTGTTCCTTTTTTGTTGTTGTTGTTGGATGATGATTTCCAAATCATTTAATGGAACAGCAGTGGAAAAATAGCATTTAAACCTCAGGGAGCCATATACTGATGAAAACTAACTGAATATATATGATCAGAGTTTGTAGCCTACTATTAATCTAGGAGCCAAGAGTGTAAATCAAACCAAGAGAACAACATTAATCCCCAACCTGAAGAGCTAATAGAAAGAGTTCTGAAGATATAAACCAAATGACCTAGATTCTTGTTCCATGACTTCTTTGGTTTTTTGTTTGTTTGTTTTTATACCAGAGAGGTTTATAGCAATATAACTCTAGCATTCTACCCCAAAGATAGCACATGTTCTTAATTTTTTAAAATGAACATCTTATCAAGATGGTCAATTTTGATCCACTTTTTGTAAAATTTTATCAAAATTTCAGAGAAGAACTCTATGGACTTACTTCCATTGTCCCCTTCTCCTACTATATTTTAAACTATAGCACTGGAGCTGGGTACATAATTTCTGGGGTGCAGTAGAAAATGAAAATGTGAGTCCTCTTGTTCAAAAATTTAGAAATGTGCAATTAAGCATATTGAAATATAAAACTTTAAAAAATATCATTACTTATGAAATGTATTAGGGGTAATAGAAACACATACATCTATAAAAGCTCATGTTGATACTCAACCTTTAAAACAGGATTGTCCTAACTGTATTTAACTTTAAGGGGCAATGGAGTTTTGAGGATTTTTGGCTGCCAAAGTGAAAAGGAGTTGGGTCCTAAAGAGATATGAGCAGAGAGTACTGGAGAAGCACAGGTGGGGGAAGATAACAAGTCAGGTAAAGGTTACTAGGTTCATTGTGATTTGGAATGCTGTGGGGAAGCCCCCACAGTCTAAATTCAGGATTGATTCAGAAGAACTGACATGTAGCCTTCTTCAAATTCATAAGAGTTTTAATAGGAAAAACTTACATACATGGGCAAAGTGGCTGCTGTCTTCCAGTGGTGACTGCTTGGGAATAAATCCACACCCTCCCAGGACAGGGGTTTTTTTCAGAGGGGGTTAATAGTAAAACCATATGGTGGGTAGTCATGTAGACCACCAGAAAGAACAATGCATTTCTAAGTTAACAGATAACATCAGGTAGTTATCAATATTCTGTTCATTCATTAACCTCCTTCCTGGGGCCTGATGTTTATCTTTGGCTGCATTCCAGCTTTCTGGGTAGTTAGCCAAACCTGAGGCTACAGAGAGTTAAATAGTCACAGAAGGTTAAACAGAATCCAACTAGAGACATATTGCATCTCCGAGCTCCCCTACAGGAAGACCTAAAATAAATTTGAAGTTTTTACATTTTTCATGTTTTTGCTAAAAACTCTTTTAAAAAAGGTTTTGCAATCTGAATTCATTGGAGGAGTTTAGTCATAAAAAGAAAAAAAGTATTCAATGTATATTTTCAATTTTACTCTTTTTTTATTGTTCTTCTAAGGTGCCTCTGGTATGAACAAGTTTGCTAGTATCAAAAATTCTCCCAAATATCCACTAGGTTTAATGATGCTTGGTATAATTATGCAACTTAGAAAGATAAACAATAAAATTAGATTTGTAGTGCAAAGCCATGTGATAAACAGGAATCTGGCCCACAGGTGTACGCACTGACATTGAGAGGAGCCCATGAGTGTCTGTCACTAGCTGTTAGAGTAAGTTGCTGTTGCACTTTGTATCTCAGACTCCCCAAACTTAGTCGGCTTTCTCCAATTGGAAAATGATAAATGAACATTTTTTTTGTAGATGGACTGTTATGAGGAGAGATTGTTTTCAGAACCACACTCTCATGAGTTTCTCCAAACATGACATGATGGGGAAAATGTTTCTATAAGATATTGGTGACTCAAGGCAATTTTTCTCCGATAAGGACATCAGTGTGATGAGTACTTTTGACCTTGTGAATCTTTGGAGTCTGCTTGAGAGATGGATTTAACTGTTCTCTTCCCTGGGATCCTCCTTAGATAGACTAACCACAAGTGATGCTGAGGGCAGATAAAGTCAATCAATATTATAATCAATAACTAGGCAGATTTCTACCAAGGGAAATATTTTAAACATCGAGATGATAATAAAACAATTTCTATGCAGAGTTCCTCATTCCTGAGATATAACATAAATCAGAAATTGAGGGCTTAAAGAAAAATGAGCTCTGATTTAACACCAGGCTTACCTTTCTTCATAGTAGGAAGCTCAAGGGCTTGAGAACCTTGTGCTGTTCTCAAGTCAAAGGTCTCAAGCTGCAGTGGTGGTGGTGGTGGTGGTGGTGGTAGTGGTGGTGGGATCTCCACTGGATCTCAGGGGCACTTCTGAGATTGTCGCTGCTGACTCCCCAGCTGACTACTAAAGCATGTTAGTCAAACTGCGCACATTTTATTAGATATACTGCAGTGAGGAAGAGCACTACGTTGACAGAGCCTTCCTGGTTTCTCAGAAGGGAGACATCAAAGAATGTTTACACAGCTTTAGGGTCTATGCTCAGGAGTTTGTGGTGGGATTTTCAAGGAAGAAAACTGATTGAGTTGAATAAATTTAGGATTGGTAGACAGAGTGAAATGAGGGTCATGAATCAAGTCTTGTTAAGTAAACTTTTGTGTAAGCTATTTGCCCAGGTGAACAATTTATTGTCCTGATTGAAGAGATTTTTGCCCAGATGAGCATTTTTTTTTTTTGCCAGAGAAATTGGTTTGTGAGAATTTCCTGAAGCAAAAAATAAAGATATTTATTTACTGTGTAATAATATAAATTTCCCCACTTATCTGTTCAAACAGGCATTTGTTATAGAACTAAGTCACACACCCAATGTCTGTGAAATTGAGCAGGCATTTCAGGAGAAGAAAAGTATTACGTAAGTAATAGATTGTTTATAAATGAATATCTCCCATAATTATCGTGTTTCATAATTACATGTCCTCTTTAGTTCTTTTGCATCAGTCAAGAGGTATCTTAAATATATTAAAGAATTATTAATTCTATTAATGTTAACTTTGTGATTATCAGAAATAAACGGAATACAAAGAGTAAACAGGCTGGGCAAAAAGTGCTGAATAGATGAGTTGTAACATTTCAAAACATTGCTTTGGATACTAGGTAGAACAATAAGAAATAAGTCAGAAGGTAACTTCTATTTCCTCAGGCCGGAGCCCCAGGGAAAACGAATCCATAGCAGCATTCTAGGTGTCAGCCTGGCTTGCTCTTATGGAATCTCCAGGGCTCCTAGCATCTAACCCAGTGAGCTATTTTTGTGTGTCTGTAAGTCAAACTCTTTTGGTTATTATGCAGTGTAATCCTCTGTTCTTGCATATCCAGCTGGTGATGCCTGGACATGAGGCTTTCACTGCCTGTATTGTTGATGCCCAATATGCATGCCATGGCCAGTTGTATGCTCTGTGTGCCCTCCCAAAGTCCTCAGCACCGTATCTTCTTGTCAGGGCCACCGGCAGGTGGCAGTGTTTGATGCCCAAAGGTCTTTCACAGTCCTGCCTTTATGTTACCTTAGCCTCATGGTACCTTAGCCTCATGGTACCTTACTATTATATTTATTAGTTAGAAATGGTTGTTTTAGCTTTTGTTCTTCCTGGATTTCTAATATGTCTGTGGTGATCATGGCTGTGGAAAAATCAAGCATGATTATAGTTTATTTCCTTTGATGACTGCTGGCTTACTGTTTGGCCATATTTGCTGCTTTGTTTACCTTTTTAAGGTGAGGTATTTTCCAGAATTGTATTTAGCTCCTAAAACAGATTGACCCCTGGTGGGGTGCCCCACTTGTGCTTAATCAGGCTATGAGATCCAGTCCACCCAAAAAGCAAAACTTAAATTTGCAATGTGCTGAGTACTCTGCTGAATTCACTTCAGTGAAGTGCTGTGTAGGATTACCCTGCTGTAACCTATAAACAAATATACCTTATGTGCATATACTATGCCATCTTATATAAGGGACTCGGGTACCCATGGATTGTGGAATCCCTGGGGGGTTCTGAAACCAATCCCCCTCAGACACGAGGGACAGTTATATCTGAATGTGAAGGATGAACCAATAGCTTAAGTAGGGACTTAAGAGAATGTTCAATTAACAGTGGAGGATCCTTTCCTAGGAGGAGTGCCTGGGTAGAGGCTCACCCAGGGGGAAAAATATAAAGATATCATCAAAGGTTCCTGGGAAAACATTTTTAATGGGGTAGAATGCCAGCAAGTAGAGACATATTTTTCCCCTTAAGACCAAGGTCTGTGGGAGAGAAAACCAAACAACAACAAAAACTGAGGCAGAGTAAAAGCATATGGAAGGGAAAAGAAACTCTCAGGTATTAAAACCTCTTAGATATGGCATCTAAAAGAAGCTAGGCAGCTGCATGACTTTGGGCAGATGGCAATGTTTCATCATATTTAGTTATTTCCTCATATTTAAAATGGAGAAGTTTGAATTAGGTATTCTCCAAGTTTCCTTCAGTTATAAACGTTGACTCCCAGGAGAGAATCCAAATTAATCTACTAATCTAGGTAAAGTTAAACTCTACCTATACCATACATATGACCTTCATATAATTTATAATATTAAAATTCCATACTTAGATAAACTAGTTTTCTTTCTCAATACTCTATTTGGTAGACTATGTATATAATCATTTGAATTATTAATAAAGAAATGGTATGTTAAGAAATTAAGGGCTCTGTTTTATTTTCAATAAATTCTGTCTTAAAGACTAAAGTCTCTACTTAATATCTTATATTACCACATAAGAATGTTAAATAGGAGGTAAGCTGTTTTTAGTGATACCTAAGGAATTTCATCAAGTTAGAAAAATTAGGGGCATCTAAGATCAAAATAATTCTTACTCTTACTAGAGAAATGTTTAGAAATGAGGCATGTTCATTTTGGGGAGTGAAAATTGCAGCCAACATAATTTTGTGTCTGAGTCCTAAATATGCCTGAAACCAAGCACACTTTATACGTGTGCAAAACAATGCTGGGGCTAGGAAACAATTACTTAGCCACTTGCTCCAGGAAACCCTTTCTCCTGGAAGATAAGACAGTGAACCGACATATAAAGCAAACAGTTTGATCATCAAGCCTTGTTTCATGACCTGAGCTTTGCTGTGGCCTCCAAGGCAAAGCTCCCCTTTGTAATCTTTGCCCAATTCAACCATTCCCTTCCTTGAAAGATCTGCCTTAACATTGCCTCACCTAAACTCAATAGATATCTCCTTTAATTTTACTTTTGGAGATAAGATTAAAACTATCAAGGTTATGGTCTCCCTTCGTATTAAGTCTAACAAGCTTATCATTTGATCAACAGATATTTTTGGCACTGTTTGAGACATCAGAGTTCACATCATACATTTATTAATTTATAAACTAAACTAGAGGCCCGATGCACAACATTCGTGCAAGGGGCTCAGCCCTGGCAGCCCCGGCTTCTTCTGGAAGGTCGTCTGGAAGGTCGTTCAGATGGTCGTTCTGCTGTCCAGTCTAATTAGCATATTAGCTCTTTATTATATAGGATGGTTAGTCTATATTATAAACATCATTACAGCTGGTCTTTCTATATCTAGAATCACACATAAAAAATATCGATCTGCCATGTGAAGTGTTTTAACTCTTGTCCATGGAAATATCATTTTCACATAGGAAGCTTATTTATTTAATAATGCTTCCTGCTTGGTTTATCACTCAAAAACTAAGATTCTCTAGTTATTTACCGTTAAGTGAAATAGGAAAAAACAAAAAAAGGGAAAAAACAAAAACCTTACTCTGTCAAATGCTCCTTACACAGTTTGTCATTCCCCCTCTATTAACTCTGTCCAAGGATTGAGAAGAAGTTGGCTTTCTGAACTTTCATTTGCATACTGTGCTGAAGCTGGGACTCTGGCTGCAGCTTGTTAAGTTTATTGACTAAAAGTCCCTGGAGCTATTGAAGACTGACTTACTGGGTTTGAGAGATGTCACTTGTAGCCAATTGAAGCTTCTTACTTTCTACCATTTTCTCCATGAACACTTTATCTCACCTATTTTTTCCTTAAAACACACACACACACACACACACACACACACACGCACACACATAAACACACACACACACACACATACCCACACACCACTTGTTCCAATCTACTGGTTGTTTCATTTGCTTAAAATATATAAACATAAAAAAAGGAAAAACAAAAACAGGAAAAATTTCCAGGGAGGTATCTACTACAAAACCATTTGAGGAATTAACCAAAGGCTATAAATCTGGACAGATTTCTCTTGGGCTGCAGAATGCTTTGTACCAGTGCTGGTGAGGCAGCACAAGATTTGTTTCTTAACAACCTTAATACTTCTTTTCTAAAAGAAAGCTCTGAAGTTTAGAGGGTCAATATATTTCTTGAACCTGGATATAAAATAAACAAGAGAGAAAAGCAATAACAACAACACAATAAACTTTCCCCAGAATCAGATTTATACTTTACAATGCTTAGAAATATAAGCTCCTTGTTGACCACTAACCACTAGCATTAGAACCTGAACCCCTAGCCTCCTAAGAAGGGTGTGGGGAACTTGGGGTGCTCCCCCTCATGATAGACCTGCCTCTGTACTCAGTGCTTTCAAGTATAAAGGAATTGGTGGATTAGCTTCCTTGCAATGATAGATGAAGTCCCTGAGGTGGTGGAGGAGGGTCAGTGGCTGAAATAAGTATATCCTATATAATAAAAGCCTAATATGCAAATCGACCAAATGGCAGAACAACCAGTGGAATGACCGGTCACTATGACACACACTGACCACCAGGGGGCAGACGCTCAATGCAGGAGCTGCCCCCAGCCTGCAGGCCTTCAGAGGGAGGTGACTGGAGTGGCGGCGGGGAAATCGGGACGGGGCTGGCCAGTGAGCAGGTGGTACCGCCACCCAATCACCCCACCAGTTGCCCCACAGATGGGTCCTGATCGCTGGCAGACCTAGAGATCCTACCCATGCATGAATTTTGTTCACCAGGCCTCTAATATACTAGAGGCCCGATGCACAAAATTTGTACAAGGGGCTCGGCCCTCGCAGCCCCGGCTTCATCCAGAAGGTTGTCTGGAAGGACATCTGGAAGGTTGTTCAGCTGTCTGGTCTAATTAGCATATTACACTTTTAATATATATAAATATGTATATATAAATATATATCTATATCTATATCTATATCTATATCTATCTATATCTATATCTATCTATCTATCTGTCTATCTATCTATCTATATATATATATATATATATATATATATATATATATATATATATCTGCTTGTCTAAATATTTTTTTTTGCATTAGAACCTGGAGAATAAACTTTATAAAATCAATTGAGGTCAGTCTTAATACATAAAGAAACACATTTTGCCACCTTGTTTTTGTGTGCTCCATTTATGTTTTTTGGAGACACTTTTGTTTATTTTTTTCATATATATGTATATATATTTACTTTTTTATATTCTAGTTATTATTTATGTTCTTGCCATGTGTATAGATGAGAGGATACATCATGCCTCTATTGGCCAACTTGATTGGTAATTCTTCAAGTTCTAAAATTATTTTAACTAGTACCTAATATTTTAAAATCAAATTGTTCATATAAAAATTCCAACTCTGGTCTCTGTTTTAAAAATATCAGATAACCTAAAAATACTGAATGTGTGTTCTCATGTGGCAACAATTACCTGGGCTGAGTAGGTAGATTTCTTTGGATGAGGCCTGTGTTAGCTACTCTACCCATATTGCCACCATTCCGTTTTCCTTTATATCCCATCATATTCATTGTTTTCATTACCTGCCTGCTACTGCAAGTATTGGACTTTATGTTCTATGATATAAGAGGGGAGAGTAGCATGAATGAAGTTGGTGACATCAAGATCATATAGGGCCTTGGATTTGGGACTTTAGACTTTTAAGAAGAAAGCAACCTCATATAATTAACATAGTAGTATCATGAAGGAAATAGTTAACCCTTATTTCATAGATGAGAAGACTAACATTCAAAGGGTTGCAGAATCTTCTCAAGGTCACTGAGAAACTATGACTAGATTAGAGATATAGAATTCAGATTCCAAAACATGAAAGCTTTTACCATTCTGTCTCAACTAACACAAGTCTCTGGAATGATACTGAAAGATCATTTATCAGACTTATATCAAACTAGAAATTAAAGTGAACAGTGAATAGAAGTTTGCAGGGACTGACCAGCAGACCCTGAGTGACAGATGAATGATTACTATGATACACGTCTCTGTGAAACAGAGGGCTAAGGGACTGCCTGGCTAAAGGAACTAGGCAGCCTCATTTGCCTGCCTCCTCAGGCTTTTATTGTAGCAACAGTTTGAACTAAAATTAACCTCTTCGTACTATCAGCAGAGTAAGTATCCTTGAGAAAATACATGTATCTGTAGTGTCTTGAAAACAAGGATGTGTTGTAAAGATTCCAGTAAACACCTGGGCACTCAGACTTGTTTGGAAAAGTCAAGGCAGGGTCTGCTGTCTTCAACAAGGATCCCCTAGCCATGGTCGGCAATTTGCGGCTTGCAAACCACATGTGACTATTTGGCCCCTTGAGTGTGGCTCTTCCACAAAATACCACAAAATACCACGTACGGGTGCACACGTACAGTGCTATTGAAACTTTGTGGCCCATGCACAGAAGTCGGTATTTTGTGGAAGAGCCTCACTCAAGGGGCCAAAGAGCCGCATGTGACTCGCGAGCCACAGTTTGCCGAGCCGCAGTTTGCCAACCACTGCCCTAGAGGCCTCTGACCTTTCAGAGAATCCTCCTTATAAACTTTCCAAACAAGTCCAGTGCTTCCCCACATCTCCCCCCTTTTTGTTTTGCTGGCTTCAGGAGATAGAGGGAGGCAGAGAACTTTCTGCTTTGAAATGTCTTGGTCCACAAAGAGTGTTCACTGCTTGAGTTGTGATTTTGTAGACCATAAGAAAAACAAAGAGAATTACAGTGACAGAAATGGTTAGTCCGATCAGGTACCAATTGATCCTAGGAAACCATGAGGTGGGATCTATTCACTTTAAATGCTCCTTTTCCATATTCTAAGCAGTCGTCTGTATTTCATGTTTACTGATAACAATTAAGGACTCTCTAATTTGCCTTTGCAACATGTTTACTTCTTCAGTAAGGCTATCAGGAAAGACTCCCCATAGACGCTTTAAAAAATCAATCCTCTGATGGTGACTACTATTTCATTTTTAAGGGGATGACATATATGTCCTTATGCTCCCAATTGCAATTGAGCACTTGCCTGTATGCTATAGCATCCTGTCTTTCCCCTAGATATTCAATGGCTGCCTCTATTGCCTATAATTTAGATAATATTTTTTGATCTATGTGCTGCTGTATAGTGAATTCCCTAGTTACATTATAGGTCATATTATCTACAAATGTGGCAGTCTGCACAAACTCAGAAAGGGCTGCCATGGCGACGCTGTCAGTAGTAAGAATAACAAAAGCTGAGATGATGGCAGCAATGAGCATTCCCAAACATCTTTGGGCCGTAATTGGCTCAACGCTCTTTCAAGACTTTGATAGCTGATGTCTTGCCATTTCCTGGTGAGATTAAGAGGTATTAGGCTTTCTGCTTGTCTCGTAAGTATCATAATAGTGCTAATGTTCAATGAGGTAATATTCTAGGTGGTAACACAGGATGAAAAAGAAGCTTCTCCAACCTGGACTAGAAAAGATGAACTATGGTTTATTAGTAGATTGGGGCCTATAACAAAGACATAGGGGTGAGTGGTGCAAATTAGCAGACACTGAGTGACAGATGCTACAATATAGGCTATTGTCAGTAAGATTATCAGTAAAAGTCATACTATAGTGACCAGAGGAGTTCTGGTAGTCACTGTGCCACAGTTTCAAAGGGCTGAAAACGACCTAATCTCCATAAAGTTTGCCTGAACTTTCAAGCCTCATACTCGAGGTCGTGGGGAACTCATTAGTCCAAACCACAGGCATGCCTGCATAACTAATGTAACTAGTATTAGACGCACGGTGTACCAGAATGTCAGTGTGGTTGGCTTGCAAATTACCATGTGGGCTCCAATCTATAACTTGTTGGCCTCCTAGGACCATCAAATGGGCATGATTTCCTTGACAAACTTCCTAATGGAATGCCTCAGCAGAGGGGTCCCACTGCTTATTTTGCTTATATGGAATCTAATGCACAGTAATATTAGATTGCTGCAGACCAGACTGCCTGCTGAGATAAATATTTAATTTACCAAATTGCTTTAAAAAATGCTTCCATATATCTGAAAAACAAAAAGTTTAAGAATTAGCAATACTTTCAACAAAAGTTACAAAATCTATATAATTATCTTCTATTTATTCAGCTCTATAATAAAATTGTTGTTTCTTCTGATTTTTCCTGCTAGTATTTCTATAAATTTAGATACTTTATAGAGTAATGTAAATGACATGGAATCTTGTCCTTCCTGTAAAACACAATATTCTAAATAACAATTAGAACTATAAATGAAATTATAATATAGTTATTATTATTTGACAAAGCTCCCCATGTATCTTAAGCAGAAAATTTTCCTTCATGAGAGAGAAAACAAACACTTGAGGCATTCTAGAGACTATTGGAAGGGTCTAAAGCCAATTCTAGCTCCAGAAAAAGTTTCTTAAAATTCAAACCTTGGGAAGGGAGTCAAATATATTAGACTAAAAGGTTATTATTATTATAAACAGTATTAAGTAATTTATTCATTTAAAGTAATCAAGTTCCTTTTATTTATTTTATTTATATTATATATTTATAATATATAATATAATATATCTTTATATATAAAACCTTTGCTTCTTAGGCAAATACAGGAAAAACTTTTTTTCCTTTACTTTTAGAAATAGGTTTATTTTTCTAATGGAAAACATACTCATATTCTTAAGGAGCATAACAGAGATCACATGACCTTGATAACTCTGAGGAGGCTGGAGAAAGGGTTGGTGTGTATGTGGGGAGATAGCAGGTCCTGGGTTTTGTTCCCAGGACTGCAGTAACTCCTGGGCTTCTAAGGGCTTTAGGGTAAAAGTATCATTTTTTTCTCCTTTACAAGGAGAGTGCCCCCTGACCCCGCTGCTGCCGCTTCTGCAGCCTATTCAAGGGTACTTCTGTAGCTCCAGCCTTCTAGGATAAATACTTGGGGAGTTTAAATAATTATTTCCCATATTTTTCTCTTTCTGAGTAGACTAAGGATATGAAATCTTGTATATAAGAGATATTTTAAAAACAGAAACAAACGAACAAACAAAAAACTTACAGTAAATGAATGAGTACTCACAAAAGGGTGGACTGGGACATTAGCCTTAGAATCTTATTTTATACTAACCCAGTATAGCAAATGGGGTTTGAGTGGCATAAAACCCGAACAGTAGAGATGGAGGATTCCCTGTGTTTATAAAATGGCAAAGTGCAATCTAAGTCCCCTAAAGATAAGAAAGCAAGCAAAGAACATCCATCAGTAATCAAGTTATATGACAGAGACAAGCACTTTCACTAGCTAAGAGTTTCCAGTGGCTGATGCCTTGAGAGGGAGAGTAGGAAGGGTCCCCAAGATTAAGAATTCTTGGCAGCTGCTGGGAAGTTCCTGCAATTCCTGCCATGTATCCACCTTGCTACAAGTAGCTGGGGCCCCTAGCAAAGTGAAATATGCCCCATCTTTAAACAAATTAAACCAAACAACAAAGACACAAGACAACAATGAACAGAGACACTATGTACACTATATAGGCGTGCACAACTCACAGACAAGACTGAATAAACCAGAGTCCTTTCCATGGATCTTTCAGAAGATGTCATAGTGCCTTGGACTTACAGCCAGAGTGAGGCCCAGAGGACTCCCAGGTAGGGTGGCTAGTGAACACCCACAAACAGCCTGTTGTTCACAGATCTCATCATATTCTGCTCTCCATAATAAATGTTGACTGGCGTCCAGAGTTGTTTTGGCTAAAATCTGCCAGACAAGGCATTAAGGAGTCCTTTTGTAAACGGACTGTTAGCCCCATTTTCTCTAATACTTTTCTTATTTCTTTAAAAGTATTAAAGGAGAGCGACTCATGAATTCTATTACCTGTTGATCTTGTATAACTGGGCTAGCCAAAAGCTCTCCTTCGCACATGGCTTGCCTGACACAGGATCCCATAATCAAGGATGTAGTCGGTGGGCTCTCCCACACCAGAGGTGGAGGATCGGAAAATATTTCTTCCAGCGTCAGGGCTTTAGGTATTACAGGCTCTACAGGCTCTGCTTTAGGAGGAGGGGGTCATAGTAAATCCTCCTGTTGCTCTGTAGGGTTTGATCCTCTATCAGTGGTTCTCAACCTTCTGGCCCTTTAAATACAGTTCCTCATGGTATGACCCAACCATAAAATTATTTTCGTTGCTACTTCATAACTGTAATGTTGCTACTGTTATGAATCGTAATGTAAATATCTGATATGCAGGATGGTCTTAGGCGACCCCTGTGAAAGGGTCGTTCAACCGCCAAAGGGGTCGCGACCCACAAGTTGAGAACCGCTGCTCTATATGAAGTGGGCATAGGGCAGCTCAAGCAAGAGCCCACATAGTTAATGATGATAAGGGCACCCGTTTTCCCTGGGCCTGGTTTCTCTTTAAATTCCTTTCCACTTATTCCCAGAGGTTAAGGTCTAGCGTTTCAGCATCAGGGAACCAAGGATTATAAATTATAACAGTTTTTAATAAGCTTTTTAGTTGTTCTTCTGTAACAGAGGCACCACCTGCTTTTAATAACTGTTTCAGCACTGTGATATATTGCTGCTGTTCTGTGGACAACTGCTGTCCCATTATGAAATCTTAGCTGAGAAACAATTCCCTCAAACTTGGAAATCCCAAGCGGACTCCAATGACTTAGTGAGTAGTTACTTTCATTTTCTTTCTCTGTTTTTGAGGGTTCTGTCATGTTTTGTTGCATTCCTTGGTCCTCACACGGGGAACCACTTGCCAGGACTGAGCAGCAGACCCTGAGGGATGGATGAATGATTACTCTGACACACATCTCTGTGAAAGAGAGGGCTAAGGGACTGCCTGGCTAAAGGAACCAGACAGCCTCGTTCGCTTGCCTCCTTAGGCTTTTATTTTAGCAACAGCTTGAACTAAAATTAACCTCTACGTACTATCAGCAGGGTAAGCATCCTTGAGAAAACACATGTATCTGTAGTGTCTTTAAAACAAGGATGTTTTGAAGTCTAAACATAAAGATTCCAGGAAAACATCCGGAGGCTCAGACTTGTTTGGAAAAGTCAAGGCAGGGTCTGCCATCTTCAACAAGAATCACGTAGAGGCCTCTGACCTTTCGGAGAATCCTCCTTACAGACTTTCCTACCAAGTCCCGTGCTTCTCCACAGAAGTTGATCCTCTATGTGGCACTGAAGTTATGAGTTGGGTTAAAAGTAGGGAACCAGAGACTACGCAGAATCTCCTTCTTGAGGTTAAGTGTCCTTGGCATGGTGAAATGAAAGTGACAAGGAATCAAGCCAGACCTTATAATTGAATGATAAAATCCATAGAATTTAATAATAAAAACCTAAACTCACAGACCAGTCTGCCAATATCTTCATTTCTAACAATCAATAGATAAGTAAGATTGGTCCAAAATTGTACATGCTTTAAGGAAATCAAAGTATAGAAGCTTGTATAGGCAGCATAAACTTAGAATAAAGGGGTTGCTTTAGGCAGCATAAACTTAGAATAAAGGGGTTGCTTTAGATAGAATTAATCCCTTCTTCCCTCTCTCTCCCTTCCTTCCTTCCTTCCTTCCTTCCTTCCCTCTTTCCTTTTCTCCCTCCCTTCCTCTACCTTTTGGTCTTTCAAATATTCATATTGCAGATCCACTAGTCCATGATTTTTCTGCTAGCATGAGGGATATAGTAGTAAGTCAAGCACATATTTACATATTTATATTTACATAACATATAAACTATGATTGGATAAAAAATACAGGGTGTCCCCCCAAAATGTATACACACTTTAATAGCTAATAGCTCAATTTTGAAAATACAATGTATTTTAATAAGCACTGCCTTTATTCAAAGTCTGTGTATACATTTTTTTGAACATCCTGTATATTAAGTGTTATGAGAATTTAATGATGTAACCACTCAGATTGGCATATTAGGTGACGCTCTTATAACCTGACATCAAAGGCAAATCTGGAAAAAAGAGTTGTAGCTTGTTATGTAGATTGGACACGTGAGCAATCCTGTTAACAGGAATAGTAGGTGCTACGGTGGGATAGGTTGTGGCTGAGAGGGACATTTTTATTTTTAATTTTGTTTTATTGCTTAAAGTATTACAAAGAGTATTACATATGTCTCCTTTTTTATCCCCCTACACCCCAGAGTCCCTAACCCCCAGTGTCTTGTGTCCATTGGTTATGCTTATATGCATGAATACGAGTCCTTCGGCCCCCCGCCCCTGCCACCCTCCCCAGCCTTCCCACTGTAGTTTGACAGTCTGTTCGATGTTACTCTGCCTCTGTATCTATTTCTGTTCATCAGTTTATAATGGTCTTAATTATCCATAAATGAGTGAGATCATGTGGTATTTTTCTTTCATTGACTGTCTTATTTCACTTAGCATAATGCTCTCCAGTTCCATCCATGCTGTTGCAAATGGTAAGAATTCCTTCTTTTTTATAGCAGCATAGTATTCCATTGTGTAGATATACCAAGAAAACAGAAACACCAGTCAGAAAGGATATATGCACCCCTATGTTCATAGCAGCACAATTCACCATAGCTAAGATCTGGAAACAGCCTCAGTGCCCATCAGCAGATGACTGGATCAGAGGGAAATTTTTAAAAGGCTGCTATTGCTGGCACTTCATGAGCAATCAGATAGTGACACCACGAGGATTGTCAGATAAAAGGTAGGAAACCCAGTTAAATGTGAAGTATAGGTAAAGAATAGATGATTTTTAGTATGAGACATACAGTTTATCCAAACACCTTGGCATCACCTGAGGCTGGAGAGAGAGTGAGCAGCAGCCAGATGAAGCAGGAATTTGGAAACAGCTTTAAGAACTTTTCTTTCATTCTTGGTTCAATGAGAATTAGTTTGAGTAGGTGAAAAATATGATAGACTTAAGCTTTAAAATTTTCCTTCTGCTGCTCTGTGGAGAGTGGACTAGAGGGGCAGGAATGGAAGCAGAGATACAGTAGTGAGGTTGTTGACAGGGTTCAGTTTAGAAAAGGTGGGGTCTTGGCCTACTGTAGTGGCTGTAGGGATGCAGGAAAGCAGTTTGAATCTAGATACTTTGAGAGCATAGAATCCAAAAGACTTGGATAAGTGGCAAATAGTAAGGAAGTCATCCAAGATAATTTAGGTGGGAGGACAGAGGGGCCATATATTAAAATGTAGATTTGCCAATCTTTGGAGAATGTCTGAAGGGAGATTTCAAAAGTTAATATTTGCCCATATTAAATTTGGGATGCTTGTAAGATGTTCAAGTATGGATGCCAACTGGCAGATGGATATGTAGGTCTGAGTCTAGAAAAGAGCTATGGGCTAAAAATATAAATTTGTCTTTAGCCAAATCTGGCCAAAAGAACAGAAAAGAATTAGTTGCCCCTTTGTTTGGCTAGCTTTAAATCACTTTATTCCAGTTATTTCATTCTGAGAATGTAACTTGTGTTTTGATGGATAATTGGGAAAGTCTGTTTTCATATGCAAAGTATTTCCAGAAACATTGCCTAGGGGGGAGTTACTTTAAAAAAACACATTCACTTTTTTAATGCTCACCCAATGATATGTTTACTGATTTTAGAGAGGAAGCAGGGGTGGGGGGTGGAAAGGGGAGAGAAACAATGTTGACGTGAGAAACATCAATTGGTTCAATCCCTGCTCCATATACGCCTGGAGCAGGGATTGAACCCGAAACCTTTTTGTGTACAGGATGAGGCTCCTACTAACTGAGCCACCTGGCCAGGACCTTTTGCTGATTTTTTATTGAGAATATGTGTAGCACATTATATTAGAAGTTCTTTAAAATAATTTATTAGTTACTTTTCAAAATGCCCTAGATATGGGTAAGTGGCAAGTTTTATATCACACAATTTTTCATTTTCATATTTTGAAATGAGTGAGTGACTGTTGTCCTTTTAACAGAAATTGTATATCTCCTTGCTTTAATAAAATTCCAAGTTAAGGTGTAGAAAGGAAGTTATTCACAATGCAGATATTCAACAAAATAATAATTGTGTACTGCAAAAAATGAGTAAATTAAACTTCAACTATATATAACACAATAGTAATCAATAGTTTTTGTGAATACATTTTAGGGTATATAGGACTATGACAGCATGAACAAATTAAATTCACTTTTGTAGAAGAGGCCACTTAAGAGGAAAGAGGCAAATAATTTGACCTTGAAGACTTGAAATCAAGATTAATACAATCCACATGGCAGTTGTCTAGTTTGAAATTATTAAGAAATACTTCAAATACTGTATTGAAGTTCATACTATACAAATAAAGAAAATGCACTAGCATTTGATTAATATATGTAACAATTTCCTTTTTTCCCCTTGAAGTTTAATAAAGATCTTAATGCAGTAAGTGAAGATTTTTCAAAGCATGTTGAATGTTCTGTGTATTTCATGTTGTGCATTCACATTTGGATAGAATTTATTAGGCCAAGTCAAATGAACATGAATCTCTTAATCATTTTCAAGGTTTTAGAGCAGCAGTTCTCAACCTGTGGGTCGCGACCCCTTTGGCGGTCGAACGACCCTTTCACAGGGGTCGCCTAAGACCATCCTGCATATCAGATATTTACATTATGATTCATAACAGTAGCAACATTACAGTTATGAAGTAGCAATAATTTTATGGTTAGGTCACAACATGAGGAACTGTATTTAAAGGGCCAGAAGGTTGAGAACCACTGTTTTAGAGTCAACTTAAAGTTGCCATCAACCTTTTGATTCACCTTATGAATCTGACATATATCTTTCTTTAAAAGTCATAAAAATAACATACCCAGGTTAACCTTCCAGGTAGTGCCACATTATTTTAGATAAAACAGGTGTCACACTTTCTATTTTTTTGAGATTAAATAACTGAGATAAATGTGTTTTTTTTAAAATTCTCACAAATTGTTGTGGGCTCTAATATTTGTTGGAGATGGTGGAGGAGAGGTAGTATGATGAAATAAGGAGCGACTCACTGAAGTAGCAAATGAAAAGATTCATGTTGATGCTTTGAGAAGGGCTCACATGTACACATTGTAAAGTAACAATGATAATAGCAATAATGATAATAATAATGGTAACAAAATGACAATAATATAGAGGTTTTAATAGTTATTTATTCTAGTACAACTCTTACTAAACTTCTACGATGTTCAAAATAATGTATACTTTCTTATATAATACTCATTGTAAAATCGAGGTCTTGCTTTCTCATTACATTTAGAATACTTATGCCTTTAAAGATAGTCTATTCAGATATTGAAATAGTAATAATTTTGTAAGTTCCTACCAACTCTGATCATTGTAGAGAGATAAGGGAATACACACACACACACACACAGAGAGAGAGAGAGAGAGAGAGAGAGAGAGAGAGAGAGAGAGGATTCAGCATTTTATGAAGTTCTACAGGTGTTTTTGATATATAGTCAGTTTTGGTACATTTATATGGATTAAAGTAACACAACATTAGAGTTGATTTTTTAAATCAATTGTTGCCCAATTTCTCAATATTAATTGAAATGGGTCTATTTTCTTGTGTTTCAAAAGGGGAAACAGCATAAAAATTCATTATAAATACATTAGTGGTGGTGTTTTAGGATTATATTACTTTTCTGCATCTTTATCTCCTTATGAAATATCTGTACCTATAACAATAAGTGTGATAATACCTTATGCTTGAACAATAATAAATCTAGCATTTATTGATGACTTTCCAGATTCTGTGAAATGCTAACCTTCACAGCATCTTGCTAGATGTGTATTATTGTCACAATTTTATAGATCATTATGGGTTTGTGAAAGGACCCAGCAAATAAGTGTCAGAAGCCAGATTTAAAATGCATATTATGTGTCTTTGTAGCCTGACTTTTTTCTATACAGCATTAGGATTTTGCTTCCAATATAAGGTATAGTTTTTACAGTTTGAAGGCCAATTCACCTAAATTATCTTTCTGAAGACACCATGGGCTAAGTTTGCTAGCTAGGCCAACATTAAATTTCTGTTTTGAGATCCGAAGAGCTTAAATGCCTTTCTCAAGTTGAAATATTCAGATTTCTTTTGTCTTCTTTTTCTGTGGACTAAGCACCTACTTTGTAGAAGTGTCTGGAGAAATATAACAACATAGAAGATGCTGTACAGACCTAATAAGGAGGCCCCGGCATGCTATAGGGTGAACCTCTGTACCTATCCATGTAATTGGCAGTGCAAGAAAATACTCATTATACATAAAAACAATAAAGGCAACACAAGTCTAGAGGGAAGACCTTTATGTGTGTGTGAGTGTGTATGTTTGATCAGAGAAGTGGGACTTCAGTTGGATCTTGAAGGAAGTATAAGATTTCATAGAAATAACGAGCCTCAATCCTAGGTATAGGCAAAGAAATGAAAGATATGCATTTTCTGGAACTGTTGTATGGCAAATGTAATTCTTCTTGGCACTTAAGAAAAACCCTTTTGATAGGAACCCTCATTTTCCTCAGGCTTAGGTACTTCTCAGAGGTTCAGAGATAGTTTTTTTTTAATTCTTTTTCAGGAAAGTTTTTCTTTTGTGATTGCATGCACAGTGATTTTAAAGCAACTGCCAAAGGATTCAAAATCATTGTTTACTTTTGTTTTTCATTACATGCTATGTAAATGTAATAGACTCCTTTCTGTTTCATCCAGGTCAAATCACTCAGCATTTTCAGACTGTGAGCATTTCATCAGCATTGCAAATGTTCTTATGTTAGATGTGTTCTTTTCCTTCCAGTGATTAAATTCTGCATTTTGAAAGTCTGAGCACCTTTTGTTCATGACCCATCACTTAATCATAAATATTTCTTATTTTCTGGCAAGATGATTTTTTTTTTCTGAACCAAAGTATATGGAAGCTAGACTATGCCTGTCATAAATGTTTTAACAAATATGGAAACTCCTTTTAAGCTTTGCACTTTTCACTTTTCCTTGGGCTTTTAATAATTACACAAAAATCATATTTTCGTAGATAATTATCTGAACCATCAAGAAAGTTCCTTATAGAAACTGCCTGCCATTATTTAAATAATATTTCTGTAGGAGCATATGTTAATTTTGATTAGCATAAGTTATCGTTTTTAGGTTGAATATATTTACCTATAATTACAATACCTTCATTTTATTTTGGCTTATTTCATTCATGTTCTCTTCCTCTCTCCCCCTCCTTCCCTCACTCACTCCATCCCACTCTCTCTCCTCCCATGAACACATACAAACACTTGCAACATACATACACACAGTGAAAACCGCTCATGCCCATGCTGCTTTGAGCACTGCTTTTGATCATTTCCATGTTATCAGAAAAAGTGTGTGTGTGTTTTTTTCTAATTTCTACATTTTACTCATGATTGTCCTTTTATTGCTTTGCTTTGTTCTGCTAAAT
Source organism: Myotis lucifugus (assembly GCF_000147115.1). Lineage (NCBI taxonomy): Eukaryota > Metazoa > Chordata > Mammalia > Chiroptera > Vespertilionidae > Myotis > Myotis lucifugus. The sequence goes on along the minus strand of NW_005871218.1, from coordinate 1,461,591 downwards.
CATTTGCTTATTATTGGGCAAGATACAAACATAAAGTATATTTTCTTTCATTCCTGTTTTTCTTCCCCCTCTGTTTATGACCTCTTTTCTGTTTGCTTGTTTGTTTTTTAATCTCTCATGGACTTAGATAGAATAAAGAAAAGATAGAGTTTATCTAAAAAGGCATAATTAAGCAAGATATCTTCATTATACCAAAGACCAAAACTTTGTAAATACTAAAAGGGCACTCAATAGCACCACTTGTGAAAGTTTCCAAATCTTAATTTTTTTAAATAAATAAATTTATTGAGGCAATAACATTATATAAGTTTTGGTGTACAACTTAATAACACAACATCTGTATACCTCGTCTCCTTCAGTAGCCACATATTTGATCCCATTACCCTCCTTGTCCTTCCCCCAACCTCTCATTTCTTTAATTTGAGAAAGCAGTAGCAGAGAGCACATTGATATTGAAATCAGTAGGTCTGTGTCTAAATTCTGATGTACCAGTTGCACTTGGTTGGCATGTTACATCACTTCCCTGGGCCTCAGCTTCCTCAACTGTAAATTGAAGGGGTTAGATTTCTAAAATGCCATGAACGTAAGAGAGGGAGCAGAGGGTCTCAAGTGCCATATTTCTCTAAAGGAAGCAATAATGTGATTGGTTTATGGCCTTTTTAATACATGATACTGGCTATATATTAAGTAGGAAACAAAAACTAGGCTTGTGAGGTTTTAGAGATGTTGTCAGATGATTGCTACAGATTAAGAATCCATAGAAATGTCACATATAACTGTACACTCTGTTAAAGCGTTAATGGTGTAAGGAAATCTGAATAGTTATTAACTAAGAGAGGATGAATGGAGTAGAACAGGCTTACTCTTCTGCCTAATTGTATTTCCACATTGCATCTTGTAGACTAGCTAAAGAAAATAATTCTCATTTCTTTTCAATACTATCACATCTTAATTGTGCTTTGTGAATTGAGAATCATATTCTTCAAACAGATGTCTATAATTCCATTTTGGTACTCTTAAAAAATAACTGAGAATATGATACAGAGGTTAACAGAGGAAGAGATTAATATATTTCCTCATTACATTGAACTGTTTTGTCATAGGTTGGCGAAAGATATGCTGGTGAATTTCCTCCTACTTATTTCTACCCCCATGCTTACAGAATTATGTTTGAGGTGAATTCTGTTGAATTTAATTAGCATGATGGGTTGTGAAAGCTTTAAAAAAAGACTGGCTGATGATTTTTCTGTGTGTTTTTGTTGTTGCTATACAACTCATGTCAGATTTCATGCAGTGTCCTCAACAATTGGAAGGCCAGAAACATGTTGGCAACTACTTTAATGGGAAGAAGAATATGGGTTCCTGGGTCTACATTTTATTGGGATTCAGAGTGTGAGCCTATTCCTTTACCTTTTCTAAGTCAGTTTATTTTCAATTTAGAAATGAGGATGATAATGAATAATAAACTAATTTTCAGAAGTTTAAGGTGCCTCAAATGAGAAAATGAAGTAAATGTGCTCTGTAAGGGATAATACACATGTCAGGAGGAGTCTTAGCCATTATTTATCAGCTTAACAATAATAATACAAAAATCTCTGCTGTTTGCATAGGTATATAGGTATCTTTTTTTCCAAATGCTAAACATGATAAGAATATATTTTTTTTAAATTTAAGAATAGATCATTATTTAGTTTATGAAAAGTTATTCTGTACTATGCTTGTACTGAGCGCTTTTATTATATTATCTCATTAAAAGCTTAGAGGGGTTAATTTATTGGATATCACACACAACTAGTACATGGCAGGCTTAGGATTTAAACACCTGTAGGTCTGGTTTCTATGTTGCTTTCACATCTGCAGCATGCTGCTTTCTGACTTGACCCCATCTTTATCCATTAGTTGCTGTCTTGATCCTGAAAACTACTTACCCTGCATTTCAAAGATATTAACTGTGGTTCAGTGAATTGACAGTCTAACACAGAAAATAGCTTCAGTGAAGACTAAAACAAACTCAAGCACTAGGTACATTTTAGGATGGCTTTATTTTAAGTGCACAAGTCATTTAACCTCTCTAAACTGCTTGCTCTTTTCATCTGTAAAATGGGGATTTAGAAATATATTCTATATTATAGTGATATTATAAAATCAAGATGAGCTCATGTGAGCTTAAGGGGGTCACAGTACCAGTGAATAAGACAGATTTTAACCTAATAGGGAAATTAAAATTCCATGTTAAAATATTATTTTTTAAAAAAGATTTTTTTATTGGTCTAATTAATAAAATAAACTGATGAACAAAATAGATCCAGAGATATAGAAGCATGGAACAGACTGATGAATTTCAGAGGTAAAGCAGAGGTGGGGGTGGGGGTGCCAGTGGGAAGTGATTAACCAGGGAACTTATATGCATATATTGACACAGACAATAGAGTGGTGAAGGTCTGGGGGGGCAGGTACAGGGTGTAGGGGTCAATGGGAAAAAAAAAACACCACAAACAAACAAAGGGGATATCTGCAATACTTTCAACAATAAAGGGAAAAATGATTTTTTATTGATTTTTAGAGTGAGAAGAAGGGAGAGGAAGAGAGAGAGAAACATTGATGTGAGAGCAAAACATTAATCAGCTGCCTCCTGCATGCCCCCTACTGGGGATTGAGCCTGGCAGCCTAGGCACATGACCAGCAACCTTTTAGTGCATGGGCCGATGCCCAACCAACTCAGCCACACCTGCCAGGGCTAAAATATTCTTGTAAAACACTCTTTGATTGACTTTCAGGTCTTGATTTACATGTTTTGTCTTTGTTTTGTGTTGGTAGTGATTGCCCTGATTAAATGCTAGCACTGGCATTATTGTTTTTATATGTGCAGAGCATCTCTTATGGAAACAAAATGAAATGGTTCAGCTCCACCCAAAAATGTCGTGTTGTAGTCATTAGCAAGGTATTTATAATGTTTGTAAGATATCAATAATGGATTACAATATAAATATTTATGGAGAGTTGTGAGGTAGTTAGTTTCCATCAAGCTGGGGACATGCAAAATTGAATAGATACTGACACTAAACAAGACTTTGATTAAGTGGCTACAACATAATCCTTTTCCAATATTAAACAAATATCAGCTTTAACATTGTTTGAAGAAAGTGGGTTTTGAAATTTCGGTAGCAGCTCAAGTCTTCCTAATAAAATATGTTATTTTAATGGATTCTAAATATACAAAGCATGACTTTTAAATATCTTTATGTTTTCTAAGTTTACACAGTGGATAGAAAAAAAATTATAAAAAATATGCCTGTGTAATAGCACCCAGATATTTTGGAAATAGAAACATCAGATGCTAACAGTTTTATCCTCAAGTACGAGATTGTCATATTAAGACATTCAAATTGATTTGAACATTTCTCTCCTCTATTTTGCTGCTTCATTTTTTCCCTCTGGGAAATTATTAAGAAAGTCTAATACTTCTAGAAAAGTATAAAAATTCTGTTTAGTAAGCTTTTAAGAATTAAATTGTACCTAGATAGTAGTTGTAATAAGAGCTTGAGCACAGGCATACCCATAAGCTGCTGTACGAATTTCCTGGAACATAAAAGATGTCAACTCTGAATCAAAGGTCTTCTTATGGATTCAGTCCACAACCAAACCATCCCTATGGCATCACTAAAGAGTGATATAAGCCCTTTTAGAATATCAAAGAAGAGTCTATAGGCCATGTTTTTTTGTTGTTGTTGTTTGTTTTTTTGCTACTGCTTTACAAATATGAACTTACATAAAAGTCATAGCAAAGCTGCTACAGAATTGTTTACTCCAAACTTACAGATAGGGCCAAATGATTATTTCTTGATTTTTAAACTTTCATGCTAATAAAATATTGGAGCATCATCTGATGCATGCAAAGAATGTAACTTTGTTTGCCTAATAATCAATGACAGACAAATTTGCCAAAGGTTTATGTTCTTTTGAGGTTAGAGGATGACCTGTAGAAAGTAATACATTTCTATAGTTTGATAATTCTGGTGATATATCAATGGTTATATGGTTTTATAGCTTAGTTGAAGGTGAACTTAGCAAACACTACATCCAATTTGCGAATTTATTTTAACTTTCCTTTGTAGCTATTTTATCTTTCTGCTGATTTCTTCATAAATATGTGAATCTTTAACAGGAACTAAGTAGTACTTTGTTGGAGAATCTGATCTCTTAAGCTATGATATTTATACTAGTATGTGCCCCATTTTATAGATTATTAAATTGTGGCACAGCAAGCTTAAATAACTTCTGCAAGTCAAACAGATAAGAAAGGGGTATAGCTGCGCTTCAAACCCATGCTTCAAATCCATGGTTAAGTTTGAGTTCTTAACCATAATCAACCTGGGCTTTCTTGTTTACCAATATATTTATTAATTACATAGCAATCAAATCCCTAGTCTACTCATGCAATATGCAAGGCATTAATTGCAGCCATGTGTGTACAAATACTTGCCCTGACTTATCACCTTTTGCCCCACATAGCTGTGGAAACCACTCCACCCTATCTAATAATGAGGGGATATGCAAATTGACCATTATGCCATCACAAAGATGGCTGTGCCCACAGTGGAGGCCAAGTTCCCGTAATGAGCCTTAAGGAGCAATCAGCAGGGACCTGAGGCTGCGTGGCGCTGGGCTGAGGCAGGGGACCTGAGGCTGCATCCCTTGCCCGGCAGAGCTTGACAGGGGACCTCAGGCCGCACCCCCACCCTGGCACCAGGCTGGGGGACCTCAGGCCATGCCCCCTGCCCAGCAGGGCTTGACGGGAGACCTCAGGGTGCTCACCCCACCCCAGTGCTGGGCCAGGGGACCTCAGGCCACGCCCCCTACCCTGGCACCGGGGGACCTGAGGCTGTGCCACCCACCCAGTGCTGGGCTCAGGGACCTGAGGCTGCACCCCCTGCCCAGAGGAGCTTAATGCAGGATCTGAGGTTGCGCCCCCTCCAGCGCCGGGCCAGGGGACCTGATGCTGTGCCCCTTACCCAGCGAGGCTTAACAGGGGATCTCAGGTTGCATCCCCTGCCCAGCGGGGCTTGATGGGAGACCTCAAGGCATGCTCCCCACCTGGCAGGGCTTGACGAGGGACCTCAAGGCACGCCCCTGCCTGGCCCGGGCTAGGGGACCTCAGGTTGTGCTCCCCACCCCACACTGAGCCGGGGGACCTCAGGCCGCACCCCCTGCCTGGCGGGGCTTGACGAGGGACCTCAGGCCATGCTGCCCACCCTGGCGCCAGGCCAGGGGACCTGAGGGTGTGCTGGGGAACCTGAGGCTGTGTCCCCCCACCTGGCATTCACCTGGGGACCTGAGGCGGCACCCCTCACCTGGCGCCGGGCCAGGGGACTTGAGACTGTGCCCCCCGCCCAGTGGGGCTTAACAAGGGTGGAGCTGGACTGGTCTGGGTCTCACGCAACAGGCGTGGGGCCGGCTGGGTCTGAGTCTCACGTGATTTTGAGGCGCCACGGGTGGTCAGGGACTTGACTCTGGGTCCGCAGCGCACCCCAGACTCTGACAGGAGGAAGATTTTCATACACATTTTACTAATTTCCTTTCATCTCTGATACTTCTATTATAGAAAAAGGACAAATAGAAATATTAAAATATTTCCTCTAATTAATCCCCTTTTAATGTTCATGAATTTCGTACACTGGGCCACTAGTCCTATATAATAAAACTCTAATATGCAAATCAACTGAACGGCAGAATGACCAGTCACTATAATGTGCACTGACCACCAGGGAGCAAATGCTCAACACAGGAGCTGCCTCCTGATGGTCAGTGCGCTCCCACAGGGGGAGTGCTGCTCAGCCAGAAGCTGGGCTCACAGCTGGCTAGCTCAGCGGTGGTGGTGGGAGCCTCCCCTGGCTCCACTGCAAGCAGGCAGTAAGGAGTGAGATGTCCCAGACTGCGAGAGCCCTGGACTGTAGGAGAAATGTCTGACTGCCAGCTTAGGCCCGGGGTATTGGGCCTTAGCCAGCAGGCAGACATCCCCTGTGGGGTCCCGGACTGTGAGAGGACGCAGGCTGGGCTGAGGGACCCCCACCCCCCAGTGCATAATTTCGTGCACCAGGCTTCTAGTATAAACATATTGAACTATACTGTACTGCAAATTGAGTCTCAAGCACTTTATGTAAAGACCCTAAATCAGGAGAATAATTGTCCAATTATTCATCAAAGATTTCTAACAGTGCTTCCAGATCATGTATTCTGCTTAATAGAGGTGAACTAATGATTAGGACAATTTTGAATGGTCAAGGAATTGTTTCCAACCTAAATCTCATTTAAAATGACAATTATAAAATATAAGACCAAGGCTGTTGGTCCTGATAGGTACAGTGGGGCCTTGACTTACGAGTGTCCCGACTAACGAGTTTTTCGAGATACGAACCGTCTCTCAGCCGATTTTTGCTTTGAGTTGCAAGCTTAAATTCGGGTTACGAGCCAGCTTCAGATACCCCACCGCTAGTTGGCGCAGTGAATGTCACAGTGAACGCCACAACATCAGCCCAGCATCACGTGTCTCACTCGTTCACTTTTGATTTGACATACGAGTAATTTGAGTTACGAGCTCTGTCACAGAATGAATTAAACTCGTAAGTCAAGTCCCCACTGTATTAGTAGTTTGTGATCTGAGCTTTTATTTGGTAACTCAGAGGTGATCAGGACAACTGTACAACTGATTACTTGGTAATTATGACATCAGCAGCTAAATGAACTGTCCTGTGATTATTTGCATACAAACCTCAGGTGACTGGGACTAGTTCCTAGAAGCATTTTTGGAACCTTGAGGGATAGAATCTCTGTAGCTGTGGGCTTAAGGCTCCCTGGGGCAGGGAGAACTGTCTTCTTTATAGAGACTGTCTGGGGCACCAGAAATCATGAGAGAGTTTGGGAGGTTTTGCTGTCTCCATCACAGAGCTGGAGAAAGAAGAAAATTAAATAAAGTAAGGGAAATAGATGAGGTCACAAAATGCTGACCTTGGTACTCAAGGCTGACCACCTTTAAGAATATTCCCTTTAGGTGGTACAGTCGAGGCTTTGCAGATTTGAGATATGGTCAGACTCACCTCAAGTGGCTTAAGAAATTCATCACTTTTGTATAAGTCCATTTCTTGTTTTGAAGCACATGGGTAAAAGGATACTTCCTAAAAGAGGTTTATACAACTCTAAAGGGCAAGGATTCACAGTCCGTCTTATTGACCAAGGTTAAAGCAAACTCATATCAATGAAAAGAGTTCACGGTGGGTTTTGTCAAGGTCAGGGACTGGAGAACAGTGTGTGTTTAGGGAGTAGGGAGCAGTTATGCCCAGGATCACTGTTATAATTAAGGTGAATTACACAAATTAAACAAAGCACTGAGTAGAAATATTAGATACAAGCAATTGCTCTGAGTTTGCCTTGCTTTCTATTATAATACTGTTTGCAATTATATAAAATAAACTTTGTTTGGGCTGCTTTATTGTGACTGTGATATATGTCAAATACTAAATGCTTCTTATTTCAGTTAAAAAATTTAGACCTGTGTATTAAATATCGGATTCAAAAGTTATGTAACTTTCTTCTAAGTTAAACATTAAGTCTTTTAAAGAAATAGTTCAAAAACACATTGATTGCTTTGCATTTGTGATCAGACAAGAGAATTTGATCCACATCACTTAGCTGGTACTATTTAGTTAGGTACTTTTTATATTGTAAACTGTTGTGACAAATTGTGTTGACAGAGTAAAGCATCCTTTCTTCCATGTCATGGAGGTATAACCACTCTACCACATCAAAAGGCCCAGGAATTGTTCCATCATAGGTCTTACACTCCACACCCCAGCTTCCTGAGAGTATTTCCGTATAAGGAAAATGTATTCATGTTTCTCTAACTATAAGACTGTCATGATTTTATGCATTTCAAAGAGACAATGCTATTGTGTTTTGTTCCCAGTGACTAAAGCATCAAAACCTTTTGTTTCTGTAATGTGCCATTATGACCCATGAACGCTTTGGCTTTGTGAGGCACCCAGCTAAAGCTGGGCATTTGTTTCTATTCTGCTTGTTCTCTCATTGTGCACATAGTTGAAAGAGAAAGTGGTATATGTTAAAAGTGTGCCCTGATAGTCGTAACCGGTTTGGCTCAGTGGATAGAGCGTCGGCCTGCGGACTGAAAGGTCCCAGGTTCGATTCCTGTCAAGGGCATGTACCTGGGTTGCGGGCACATCCCCAGTAGGAGATGTGCAGGAGGCAGCTGATCGATGTTTCTCTCTCATCGATGTTTAACTCTCTATCTCTCTCCCTTCCTCTCTGTAAAAAATCAATAAAATATATATTTAAAAAAAAGTGTGCCCTGATGTATTGTTAGTTTTACAGTTTAAAAAAAGGGGAGGGGCCCTCAACAGAAGACCATACATCCAAGATGAAATGAAACATTTTATTTATTTATTTATTTATTTATTTATTTATTTATTTAAAGCTTTTAGTGTTGAAATTACTACATAAGTCTCCTTTTTCCCCCATTGACCTCTCCCTGCTGCCCCCACCCTCGAGCACATGCCCTCAAACCCCCCCACCCCCTGTCTATGCACATTGGTTTTGCTCATATGCATGCATATAAGTCCTTTGGTTGATCTTTTACTCCTTCACCACTCCCCTTCCCTCATAGATGGACAGTCTGTTCAATGCTTCTATGACTCTGGTTCTATTTTGGTTCCCCAGTGTATGTTGTTCATTATGTTCCACAAATCAGTGAGATCATGTGACATTTATCTTTCTCCAAATGGCTTATTTAACTTAGCATAATGTTCTCCAGTTCCATCCATGCTGTTTGAAATGGTAGAAATTCCTTCTTTTTTTACAGCAGTGTAGTATTCCATCATGTAGATGTACCACAGTTTTCTAATCCACTCATCTGCTGATGGGCACTTAGGCTGTTTCCAAATCTTAGCTATGGTGAATTGTGCTGCTATGAACATAGGGGTGAATATATCTTTTCTGATTGGTATTTCAGTTTTCTTGGGATATATTCCTAGAAGTGGGATTACTGGGTCATTTTTAATTTTTTGAGGAAATACCATACTGTTTTCCACAGTGACTGCACCAGTCTGCATTCCCACGAGCAGTGCAAGAGGGTTCCTTTTTCTCCACATCCTCTCCAACACTTGTCATTTGTTGATGATAGTCATTCTGACAGGTGTGAGATGGTACCTCATTGTTTTTTAATTCTCCCCAGATATCACTTAACATGAATCACAGAACAGAGTTTCAATGTTGAAAACCTCTTTTCTTCTGCTTTGTGCATCTTTTCTCTCCCATTTTTAACCAACTATATAACTATGAGAAGAAAGAAATTTGCAGGGACACATTTAAGAAGATTTTAGCTTTGTTTATTGTAAATACCATATGAGTAAATATTGTGACGTAATTACTCTTTATTTTTTACTAATGGTCCACAATAATGTTTTAAAAAACTGCTTTTCTTGATGTGTATCAACCTTACTACTTTTTGAGCTTGGATCCACATGTTAAGTGTAATATAAACACTTTGAGAGGATAATAGTAAGGAAATTTGAAAATCTTGTATTAAGAGTAGTTGAGAGAACTGATATAGATAAGAGAAAATATGATTGCTATCTTCAAATACTTTAAGAGTTGTGAAGGAGAGAGGGATTAAACTCATTATGTATAGCCTTCCAAAAGATTACAGCTAGGAAAAAAAGTAGAAGCCACAGAGAGTTAAGTTTCATCTTAAAAGAAGGAAAATATTGAGTCCAAATTGTCTGAGAAAGGAGCAGACTGCCTTTGCAGGGAATGCATCTGGATCAATGGAAGTATGTAAGTGCTATTTGCATTCAATTACAAGAGTGCTCTACAATGACACTGAGTATTCAGTGAGAAGTTGAAATGAATGTGTTTGTTTGAGTCAATAAAATATTGCTATGGTCAATATTTACATGGTAAGTTGATCAAACATTGGGTCAGGGTTTCTTTTAAATAAAAAGTATCTTCTAATTTTCTTGGATACTTTTGTTCATCTACTGCAAAAGAAATAAACCAGTAGAATAGTGTAGGAAAATAGATACATTTGCCCCTTCATAGTGCAGAATCATTCAATGTGACAGGTTACTAGAACTTTTGAAATTATTGAGTCCAACCTATTAATTTTACCAGTTTAGAAACTGAAACTTACCGATGTGACTGGGCCCAAATTCATAGAATCAATGGGAAGGCTGGAGTTGAGAGGTGGGATTCTAAATTCTCAGTTAGGTATTTTTTTTAAAAAAATATATTTTATTGATATTTAAGAGAGGAAGGGAGAGAGATAGAGAGTAGAAACATCGATGAGAGAGAAACATCAATCAGCTGCCTCCTGCACACCCCCTACTGGGGATGTGTCCACAACCAAGGTACATGCCCTTGATCAGAATCGAACCTGGGACCTTTCAGTCCACAGGCCGATGCTCTATCCACTGAGCCAAACCAGTTAGGGCTAGGTATTTTTGCTGCAAGAGTTGACGAGGATGTGTACTCTGCACTAGAATGCTATGAGCGGCTATAAGAATTGCTTCACGCTAATAAAAGAGGTGTCCAGACTCATTTTTGTGACTGTGTGCACGTGTGTGTGTGTGTGTGTGTGTGTGTTGTGTGTGTGTGTGTGTAAGCTTGTACACCTATGAGCTAGAGCAGTGATTTTTAATCTTTTTCATCTCATGGCACACATAAAATAATTACTAAAATTCTATGGCACACCAAAAAATGTATTTCTTTACCAATCTGATAAAAGTAGGTATAATTTTGATTCACTTGCATAAGATGGCTATTGTGTTAGCTGTTGTCATTTTTTTTATTTGACAATCTAAAGGAAAAGAGGTTAGTACCCCTGACTAAATAGTCAGGTACTGCATGTTTTAAAAATTCTTGCAGCACGCTGGATAAAAATGGCTGAGATAGAACTATTTGACCTCAGGGTTTATTTCCTAATTGTCCTGACTGGTTGCTTTAATATTTCTCCCTTCATTCATATATACTAGCAGCCTAGTGCATGAAATTTATGCACTCTGTGGGGGTTCCTTAGCCTGGCCTGTGCCCTCTCACAGTCCAGGAACCCAAGGGCATCCGGACATCCTTAGTGCTGCCACAGTGATGGGAAAGGCTCTCACCACTGCCACTATGCTCGCCAGCCATGAGCCCGACTTCTGGCTGAGTGGTGCTCCCCCTGTGGAAGCACACTGACCACCAGGGGGCATCTCCTGCATTGAACGTCTGCCCCCTGGTGTCAGTGCACGTCATAGCAACCGGTCGTTCTGCCATTCAGTCAATTTGCATATTAGCCTTTTATTATATAGGATGTATACATAGGATATGTATATAATTTTATTGATTTCAGAGAGGAAGGGAGAGGGAGACAGAAAGATCAATGATGAGAGAGAATCATTGATTGGCTGTCTCCTGCATGCTCCATACTGGAGATAGAGCCCGTAACCCAGGCATATGCCCTGACCAGAATCAAACTGTGACTGCAAGTTCATAGGTCGATGCTCAAACACTGAGCCATGCTGTCCGGGCATTCCCCCTTCTTTATCTTCTGTTTGTCTTCAGTTCTTGGAAGCTCAAAGTAATGATTTACAGGACCTCTAGTTCTCAATTTATAGCATTAAACCAAAATTATAGTTTCCTGGATTCAGTTGTTGTTAAAAATGAGGATAACTTTTAAAATATACTGAAACAGGAATTTTAGGGGAATATAGGCAGGTTTAGGAAATTTTTAGGATTGGGTCCATGGAAAAAACATAGGGCTACAGACTGGGAGAAGGTACATCTCCATAACACAAGGAAGCCAGGTGCAGTTATATTTCCATAAGACAAGGAAACTGGAAGAAGCCGGAAAAAGTCTATATTTACAAAATAAAGAAGGCAGAAAGCCCAGAAGGGATAGGAGGACAATGAGAGAGGAGGGCCTCAGGAGTCACTATAGTAACCAATTCGAAAGGGAATATTGACCAATCAGAAGGGATATCAGGACACAGGAACTGCAGCCTTTATAAACCCTGGAAACAGGAAGTCAGTGGGACCCTTTCCCCCTCCCCACATGGGAGTCTGAACTTGTTCTTCAGTAAATCTCCACCTTTGCTATACCACCTTCTGTCTGCAGAGTCATTCTTCAACTCCTACAGACAAAGAATTCGGGTTCCAGTCCCAAAATTCTATATCAATACCAAGAAGTAGGATTTCTTTTTTTTTTTTGTCTAGTTGTATTATGGAGGTCAATATAGGCTCTTCAGGTATCTGCCCCACCCATATTCATCTCTCTCTCTCTCTCTCTCTCTCTCTCTCTCTCTCTCTCTCTCTCTCTTTCTCTCTCTGATGGATATTCAATATTCAATTACAGGCTGAAAGCAAGAAAGATGTTTGAATATTGTTATTGCTGAAGAAGCAAGGGTTAAAGTTGTATCCAATATTCGTTTATATCTTTGGTTTTGTCTGTTTTGTGAATTTTGTTGATAAAGTGTACATATAACCAGAAAAGGTGGTCACACTTATTAATAACATTGAAGAAGATAAAAGTGTTCTGAAATTCATGTACATATACAAATATTTCTGAGTGACAAACCTGCTCATTTTATTTATTCTCTTGGTAAAGGGTGTCCCAAAATTCACGCAAGAAGTAATTTGGATAGAAAACACAGGTTTATAATTAAAATTGTAAATATTTTATTGATTTATAAAGTATGCACTATACGGTTATGTTTGGAATAGCATATCAGGTAAATGGCCTCCACGGCATTGCTGGCACATACGCACTCTTTTGTTGAAATTTTCCATGACCATTTTGCATAAATGTGGCTGAATTTCAATGAGGCTCATTTTCATCTTGATGGCTTGGTTAATCAACAAAATTGTCGCATTTGGGGTTCAGAAAATCCACGAGTGATTGTTGAGAAATAAATGCATCCACAACGTGTCACTGTTTGGTGCGGATTTTGGGCTGGAGGTATCATCGGACCATTCTTCTTCGAAAATGCAGCTGCTCAGGCAATAACAAAAGAGTGCGTATGTGCCAGCAAAGCTCTGGAGGCCATTTACCTGTTATGCTATTCCATACATAACCCTATACTATATACTTTATGAATCAATAAAAAATTTACAATGTTTAATTATAAACCTGTGTTTTCTATCCAAATTACTTCTTGCGTGAATTTTGGGACACCCTTTAGTTGTAAGAGACCTAACCAATATCAAGGTGTCCTCTCCTCTTCTCTGTGCATGTTGCAGTTTTCTGAGTAGGTAGGAGGCAATTTCTTATGTCTGAAGCTTAATGGCTGCCAAAAATTGACCATTCAATGTGCTCATTCCCACTTAATTGGCCACTTGCTTCTCTTTTTCTGAGAACACAAGAGACCAATTGTACCTGTATTGAGCCTGATGAAGATTCAGAAAAGGATATTTTAACAATTCTATTTTGGTGTGTTATTCATCCTTTTCACAGGAATAAAAAAGTGACATTTTCACATTGCAATGTGTAGCAATATGTTTGTGATTATTTTACTTGTATTTGAATGTAAATTTTGTTGCAAAATACAGGTGATTTGACTTCTGTTATTCAGTGATTTTGTTCTTTGAATTTAAAAGGCACAATCAAAAGCCTTTTCTCTAGGTTGGTAATGCAAACTCTTTGATGAAAAAATGCATAAAAAAAGACTGGGAATTAAGACAAATTTTGTCCAAATTTAAAGATAAGGATAAAAAAGAAAATGTACCTGTAATTTTGAATCTTTTACTAATTTCACTGCTTAAGTTTTTTTATAACCTGAAAAAAAAACTATCAATGTTGACAGATGACTCTGAGTTCATTGATACTAAGTTTTATGCTCTACCTGTAGATTGTCTCTGTCATTAAGAAGAATCACTTTTTGTGGGAGATTTGCCAATCTGAATTACAATTCTCATTATTTAATGACCTCCAAGTAGTTAAATCCAATAGTTAATTATCACTCCTCACTTTAGAACTGTCAGCAGTAGTATTTGACATAGTTGATTGATCCTTTTGTGTTTCAAACACTTTACCTTTTCCCATGGTTCTCCTCTTAGCTTAATAGCTTTTCCTTTTTATTATGCTTCATTATAGTCCTTTAATCCTTCTATTTTATAAATGCTGGAGTGTCCCACAGTTAAATCTTTATATTTTCCCTCCTCTTTAACTACATTTATTTTTTTTAAAAAACCCTCCTTAGTTAAATTTATTCCTAGGTATCTTAATTTTTTTTGTGCAATGATAAATGGAATTGTTTTTTTAAATCTCTCTTTCTGTAAGTTCACTATTGGTGTATAAAAAAATGCCATAGAATTCTTGGCATTAATTTTGTATTCTGCTACATTGCTGAATTTATTTATTAAGTCTAATATTTTTTGATGGAGTCTTTAGAGTTTTCTATGTACAGTATAATGTCATCTGCGAATAATGACAGTTTTACATCTTCTTTTCCAATTTGGATACCTTTTATTTCTTCTTCTTGTCTAATTACTATGGCTAGCACTTCCAGTACTATGTTAAACAGGAGTGGTGAAAATGGGCATCCCTGTCTTATTCCTCTTCTTAGGTGTTCCTGTTCTTAAGTGAAATGGTTTTAGTTTTTGCCCATTGAGTATGATGTTGGCTGTAGATTTGTTGTATAAGGCTTTTATTATGTTGAGGTATGATCCCTCTATTCCCACTTTGCTGAGGGTTTTTATCAAGAAAGGGTGTTGGATTTCATCAAAAGCTTTTTCTGCATCAATTGATATGACTATGTGGTTTTTATCTATCAATTTATTTGTTAAAAAATACCCTATATTTTTAAATATAATTTATAGGTTGATGACTTCCAAATATACTATATCTGAAGAACGAAAAAAAACCTCTTTCCCAAACTTCAGGATGTTATATCTAACTCCCAGTAATACCTATTTACTAATAAACCTACTAGTTTACTCCAAATTAATATGTTCAAAGATAAATATGCAATTTCTGATGTTATCCCTACAACCTGATTGTCTCACAGTCTTCTCTTCTCAGTAAATTGCAACTCCTTTTATTTAGTTGCTCAAGTCCTTCAGCGTTCCTCTTATGATCATACCTCATATGAAAGAGCTCCTGTTGATTTTACATTCTTAGCTAAATGAGGGACTTATATGTGGTGGACAAGCGAAAAACTCAGAATTACTAAGAGCGTTTTTTTATATGCCTTTTGGCCTTCTGTATGTCCATTTTTAAGAAGTGTCTATTTAGGTCCTTTGCCCATTTTTTGATTGGATTGTTTATCTTCCTTTTGTTAAGTTATATGAATTTCCTATAAATTTTGGAGATTAACCCTTATCAGATGTCACATTGGCAAATATGTTCTCTCATACAGTGGGTTTTCTTGTTATTTTGTTGATGATTTCTTTTGCTGTGCAGAAGCTTTTTATTTTGATGTAGTTCCATTTGTTTATTTTCTCCTTAGTTTCCATTGTCCTAGAAGATGTGTCAGCAAACATATTGCTATGAGATATGTCTGCTATTTTGCTGCCTATGGCTTCTTCTAAGATTTTTATGGTTTCCCTTCTTACATTTAAGTCTTTTATCCATTTTGAGTTAATTTTTGTGTATGGTATAAGTTGGTGGTCTAGTTTCATTTTTTTTGCATGTATCCCTCCAATTTTTCCAACACCAATCAGAAAGAATATATGCACACCTATGTTCATAGAAGCACAGTTTACAATAGCTAAGATTTGGAAACAGCCTAAGTGCCCATCAGTAGATGAGTGGATTAAAAAACAGTGGTACATCTACACAATGGAATACTATGCTGCTATAAAAAAGAAAGAACTCTTACCACTCACAACAGCATGGATGGACCTGGAGAGCATTATGCTAAGCTAAATATGTCAGTCAGAAAAGGATAAGTATTACATGATCTCATTCGTTTTGGAATATAATGAAAAACATAAAGGATGAACAAAAATAGATCCAGAGACATAGAAACATTGAACAGACTGTCAAACCTCAGAGGGAAGGCAAGGGAGGGTGGGGGGGAGGTAAGAGATCAACCAAAGGACTTGTATGCATGCATATAAGCATAATGAAGGCACACAGACAGTAGGGGGGTGAGGGCATGTGCTGGGGGGGGGGCGGTGAGAGTGTCCAGGGAGAGGTCAATGGGGGAAAAAGGAGACTTATGTATTACTTTCAACAATAAAACTTTAAATAAAAAACAATACACACACAAAAAAACCCCCCAAAAACCTCACAATTACAATGTGATATGTAAAGAGATAACTGTTTTGATCCCACAGTGCCACTTACTCAGTGGCAGAGCAAAGGAGCAAAAGTGAAAAGTAGAACCAAATCACTTATTCATATTATAGAGCATATAACAAAATTGCTTGACACAAATGAGCTGTTTCTGTATTTTCATTTTATAGTGGTTGGTTTGCTTTTCATTTAAAGAGATAGTATTTAATGTCTTTCCATCAGAATAATGTTTAATTGTGTAGATAAACAGCATATGAAGTAAATAGAATTTTATGATAGTTTTTAGTGTATGCATGTGTAAAGGTTTTTAATAATAGGGTATTCTAATGTTCTGTAGTGTTAATAAATAGTGTTTTTATTAATTTTGTAACAAACATACAGGAAAGTTGGATGTATGGGACAAAGACATCTTTTTCAAAGCCATTTGAGATTAACTTGACAACCGGATGCCCTGTAGCACTCCAATATTTAGTCCTACAAAAAAAGGACCATATTTAATAGCACTTAACATTTAGACGTTGTATACAGAATTTTGATCTGACATTATCCTAAATAAACACAATATAACCATCAAAACCAGAAAGTATTATTTGGGGGTTACTCTGAATATGTGAAAATATCTTTTCCCTTCAGACTTTAATTTATTCATTTATTTTTCATAGCATGAATTCTTATTTTATTTTTTTATTTAATGAATTGTAACCCAGTGTTATTTTTATATATTTTGATGCTCATTGTTCTTGGATTTGGCCAATTTGAGCCCCTGCAAACCAGCTCCTCTGTTCTTTTGACATGTGTCTGATGTTCTGTGAGGACTTCCTTACTTTCTAAAAAAATGTGCGCCAGGCTCATCTTGTACTTAACTTGCCCCAAACTTGGAATAAGTCTTTGTCCAAGGAGCTCTGATTCTTTTATTTAATTAACCCCCTTATGTGTATCAAATCTCCCATCACTGCCTTTAATCCCTCCCCTCCCCTGTGTGGATGTCACACTCCATGCTCTGATTCTTCATTCCTGGATATTCACATTCGCAATGCCATGGGATCACTCCTCACCATACTTGGACTCTGATTGAATTCTGACTCCTCAAGTCCTGCTGTATCTTCTGCAGTGACAGGTTCCTCACTCTACTTAGATTCTGACACCCTGCTCTGGACCATTGAGACAACTGCCCTCTTTCCCACTATAGACTTTACCTTGCTTTATCTAACAATAGCTTCCAAATTAAAATACTCAGAAGAGGACACCTACACAGTTCTTTTGATTGGTCAATAAAAAGTTTGTGAGCTTTTGAGAGAAGAAAATGCTCTGCTAGTACAGTATAAGAAAAAAAGGGGCAGAAGACAGGATTCATATTCTCAAGTTGTTTTCAAGGTAATTAGAGCGACAAGACAACTCATTTTATCTTTAGAATAATTCTGTAAGGCATAGATTAGTATCTGAGCACAGCTATTAAGAATATGAACTTGTTTTCTTTGAGGGGATAATTTCTCAGCAGTGTAAGAATACTATAAATGGAACTGAAGAGAAAAGGCTAATGTAAAAATGTGGGATGCTAAGCAAATTCTAGAAAGTCACAATGAAGAATTACACTTCTTTTTCTCTGCTTTTTTCTCAGTTTAGAATACATGAGTAACAAAGATGAAAACCTTAGGAAAATCAAGTCATATTAATTTACATCATTATAATGCTACTGGGAACCCAGCAAACCAAGAAAATAACTACAAACTCCTAGCATGATAATTCCACAAACACGCCAACTGTTTTCAATTTACAAATAGAATATCAGACCATTTGGTGCTTTTCTTTTGAGTATTAGAGAAAATTTTCTGATGTTTCACAGCTGAATATAGTATTTAAGATAAATCCCATGGGTTTATAATTCAAATGAATGTGAGGGTAGGTGGAAAGGATTATAAGTACAAAGCTAACCTGTCAGATGAATGATGCAGCAAACTATGATAATGGTAGTTAGGTCTGTTCTTGTTGCCTGCGATAAAAACAAACAAGCAAACAAACAAAAGACCAGTTGCAACTTCTTAGGTAAACTAAGGGATATATTGGCTTATGCAATCAGTAATGGCAGAAGTATAAATGGAAATGACTAGAAACAGAACCCTCATGTTACTAAGGCTATTATATTTCTCTTCCTCCCATTCTTGGTCTTTCTGTGTGTTACCTTAATACTCTCCTGCCACTGATCACTTTTCAACACATGATTGTGGATGGACCACTGGAAGCTCTAAGTTCAGTTTTTTGCATCTTTATTACCAGAGAGAAGAGGCAAAACTTGGAAAAAAGCCAGAGAAAGGACTCTGATTGGGTGGATATATATCACACCTTTATTAGCACAATTTTTACATCACAGGGTAAGTGTAGAGAAATGATGCTTGTCTAAACTATGGCATGCGATCATCTCTAGAGTATGAGAAATTCAAATTACCATTATTGGAAGTCCTTGTTAGGACCAACAATAATGTGAGTGAAGTAGTTCCCCCAAGAAAGGGAAAATAGCATAACCTGTCTTTTGGGGAATTGCTATGAACCAGGAAGGTGTGGAATCCATATTTATTGTAACTTCTAAATGGGTTGCAGTGGCAACACTGATTTGATTCTTGATATATCTAGAATAAATATTTAAAACAATTATATTTCAAATAGATGACAATAAGTAGATGTGAAGGGAAACAAGATTTGTATATTAGGTCTAACTAGTAAAATGATAATGACTATAGATTATGTATATATAGTGTAATACTTAGAGTAACTACTAAACACGGTATACAAAAAGATGTACTCCAAAACACTCAAGATACATTAAAATAAAATTTTAAAAATATGTTCAAATAAACAATGGGCGGGTAGGAAAAAGAAAACAAAAACATACTGAACACACAGAAAATAAAAAGTAACTTGGCAGACTTGAACCCATTATATACTGTCTACAAGATAATCACTTCATCCATGGCCAGGAGGCTTGGTTGGTTGGAGCATTGCCTGTACACCAAAGACTGTGATTCAATTCCCAGTTAGGACATACCTAGGTTGCGGGTTTGATCCCGGTTGGGGCGTGTATAGGAGGCAACTGATAGATGTTCCTCTCTCACATCAATGTGATCTTTTTCTCTTTCTCTTTTCTTCTTTCTCTAAAATCAATGAAAAAAAATCCTTGGATGAGGGTTTTTAAAATCCCTTCTATAACAATATAGTCAGTTTAAAAGTAAGAGGCTAGAAATATGTATTTCTAAAATAAAATAAAAATAAAAACAAAATAGAGAAAAGCAAAATAAGACAGAGTTGGTACTCTGAAAGAAACAATGGCAGAAATTTAAAAAGAGAGATATACTACCAACCCTGAGGACAACAAACAATTAATAAAAAAAATTCTATGAAGAATTCAACACCATATATTTGATAAGTTAGTTGAAATGGACTTCAAAAAATAAAACAAAAACTACTACAATTTATCTGATAATTTGAATAGCTCTATAACTATTAAGGAAATTAACTTTATAATATAAAAATAAAAAAACAAATTCTTAATATTCAGATGGTTTCACTTAGGAAATATATCATGCTTTAAAAGAATTAACACCCATTCTACACACTGTCTTCTAGAAAATAGAAAAGGTGGGAACTATTTTGAATTCATTTTATGAAGCTAGTATTTCTCTGATAGCAAAAGCATACAATGACAATACAAGAAAGCAATACCATCAGTCAATATTCCTTATAAAATAGATGCAATAGTCTTTAACAAAATATTAGCAAATAGAATTCAACAATATAGAAACAAATTTTATGCCATGACCACGTGGGATTTATGCCAAAGATGAAAGGATGGTTTAGTATTAAAAAAATTATCATGTAATCCACTTTGTTAACCAGCTAAAGAAGAAAAAAATCACATAATCACATAAATTTGTACAGGAAAACATTTGCAAAAATCAATATACATTCATGATAAAAATTATTCCACTAAATATAGAAGTGGACTTCCTCATATTGATTAATAAATGTGACTAAATTTGGAGAGGGAGGGATCGCAGCATCATTCTACTATCATTGCTCAGAGGATGAAGTTCAAATTGCCTAATAAAGCCGACTAGGGCTGTCATGAGGAGATCTATTTGCTGGCCTCTTCTAGGGCTTCTCTTATCTTTTCCAGCCAAGCGGACCACCATCTTTTAGTCCCTTTAATAGAGCATTCTCTTCTCCTCAAGGTCTTTGAGAAGGCAAAATTACAGAGGTAATTAAGTTAAAATGAAGTCATTAGAATGGGCCCTATTCCAATCTGACCAGTGTCCTTACACAAAGAGGAAATAAGGACACAGACACACACAGAGGGAAGACCATGAACACAAAGGGGAAGATGGCCATGTACAAGCCAAGGAGAGTAGCCTCAGAAGAAACCAACACAACACCTTTCTTCTGTACTTACGTTAAACCTCCAGAAATGTGAGAGAATAATTTTTGTTGTTTAAGCCACCCAGTCTGTGGTACATTACTATGATAGCTTTAGCAAACTAATACAATATACAAAGTCAATAGCAAAAAACAAATAATCCAATTAAAACTGAACAACATAGAAACTTTTTACTAAAGAATATATACAGATTGTAAATACCCCCATTAAAAGATATTCAACATCATAAGCCACTTGAAAATGCTACTTAAAACTCCAATGATATTTTACTACACACCTATAAGATGGCTAAAATAAAAATTATAGACAAAACCAAATGCTGACATGGATGCAGAGCAACTCAATAACTCACACATTTGAAATGTAAAATGGTATGGCCATTGTGGAAAACTATTTTCACTTTCTTAATAAACTAAATACGTAACTACAATAAAAACGAGTAATGCACTTCTGTCATGTATTTCAGAGAAATAAAGAATTATGTTTATACAAAAAGCTTATCACAAATTTTGTAGGAGCTTTATTCACATCAGCCAGAAACTAAAAACAACCCAAATGCCCTTTAATCCACGAATTTTGAAACAGTGGTACATTTCTAAGATGAAATACTACTAAACAATAAAAATGAACATACATTCACAGGCTGAAATACTATTCAGCAATAAAAATAAGCATTATGCTAAGTGAAATAAGCTAGTCAATGAAAAAAAAAATACCACATGATCTCACTCATTTATGGATAATAAAGACCATTATAAACTGATGAACAAAAATAGATACAGAGGCAGAGCAGAATCGAACAGACTGTCAAACTATAGTGGGAAGGCTGGGGAGGGTTGGGGGGGGGCGGGGAGGAGGTAAGAGATCAACCAAAGGACTTGTATGCATGCATAGAAGCATATCCAATGGACACAAGACACTGGCGGGTAGGGGAGGCTGGGGAAAGGTTAAGGAGGGGAAAAAAAGGAGACATATGTAATTCTCTTTGTAATACTTTAAGCAATAAAACAAAATTTTAAAAAAAACAAAACTATCAATGCATGCAATAACCCGAATTAATTCTCAGGAAATTTTGCCCAGTGAAAAATAAAAACGTATCTCAAAAACGTGCACACTTTGTGCTTCCATTATTCAATATTCTTAAAATGTCAAAATTCTAGCCCTAACCGGTTTGGCTCAGTGGATAGAGCATCGGCCTGCGGACTCAAAGATCCCAGGTTTGATTTCGGTCAAGGACATGTACCTTGGTTGCGGGCACGTCCCCAGTGGGGTGTGTGCAGGAGGCAGCTGATCGATGTTTCTCTCTCATCGATGTTTCTAACTCTTTATCCCTCTCCCTTCCTCTCTGTAAAAAATCAATAAAATATATTAAAAAAATAAAAATGTCAAAATTCTAGAGATGAAAAAATATTAGTAGTTGCCTGGGTTAAATATACAAAAAAATATTGGAGAGAAATTGGAGAGTATTATAACAAGAATCCTTGAAGCATTGGAAATGTCTTGTATCTTTATGTATTAATGTCAGTATCCTTGTTGAGAGCTTCTAGTATACTTTGGAAAACACTAATTTTGAGAAAAACTACCTTTTTGGCCTTATAAGGCATTTTAGACACTGATAGATTTATGATTTGCGCATTTTCCTTGTTGCATTAGTCTTTTTGGTAATGTCTTTATCTAAGTTCATATTTGTTTTTACTTAAAGACAGAAGAAATGGTTCAGATACTATACTGACATTACATTTGATTTGAAAAATTCGATAGGGAAATTATTTGACCAGTCTCTACCTCCTGTTTACTTAAAATTATATCTGGCCTAACATACAAAAAAATTATCATCTGGCCCCAATTAAAATAATCAAGTTATGAAGAACCAAAAGAGGGAAACCATTTAATTTTGGCAGATTCTGACAAAATATCAAACTGGAAACAGAACCATAAGCCAAGTTTTATATATTGCAATTTAGCGGGCAAATCCTCATACCCATGGCACACTGATTCTTGATCTCAGCTGCTGGTCCAAATTAATTTCCAAATATTTTCTTTGCTTTGGTTATGACTGAATAGGGGTCAGACTAGACTTTACCGTTAGAGAGACCTTTTCAATGCCAGTATTTGAGCCAGCTGGGAAATCAAGAAATGGACACTCAACTTAAATTGCTAAATTTTATTAAGAAAGCAATTCTATGAAAATGCCCACACTGGATATATATATATATATAATCTTAAATCTATAAATATCAGCAAATGTACTATATGGAGCACACCTGTCATTTTCAGGGCATTATTGTCACTCATTTGTTTTGATGTTCATGTGAAATATCATCAAGCCACTGACAGTTGGTGAAAATTCCTGTGGACACATGCAGACTATGAGAGTCTTTGTTTAAATTCCTGAGTTTCATGGTTTCTTCTGGAAATTTCAGGGATGTCATTTGAAGGAAACTATGTTCACTGAACAGAAATCAGTTTCTGTCTTGGTCATCTTCAATTTAAAGGAATCCAGAAATATTTCAAGGCTTACATTCTATTCAACAAGATGTTCTGGCTCAGGTCAACATTAAGTACATTCAAATGAAGGAGCTTATTGTTTAAATCTTTCTGTATTTTACTTAGTCCTTCCTCCTACACTATTTCCTCTACTCACAGGGTAAAAATAAGGTATTACAACATGCAGGCTTCCAGAGTGCAGATCACCAACAAGCTCATAGCATGATGTGACTGCTTGTCTTCCCCAATAGTTGAGAGTCATCAAAGAATCAATAATTGCATGGTACCAGGTACATTGTAGGTAAATGAGTATCTGTGAAATGAATAACTGGGGAAGAGGGTAAGGGAATAGGAGGTGCAGGCTGAAATCTGGAGGCTAAAACTCTTTCTGTTTCTTCATTACTTGGTCAGTTACTCCTAACATTTCTGATTAGTTAGTTGAACTTGGTATTTGTTTTATTTTATCTATATTTTATTTCTCAGGTATCATAAAATTAGCACATTAACACTTTCTTCTTATAAAAGTTGATGCATAATGATAATGTTTGATCTCTAAACCTAAAGTATCCTTTCAATACCCCTTGTCCATCTTCACAATGCTCCTATTCTTTCTCTGGAAGTTAGGAAATAATAGCAAAACTAGTATTTACTTCAAACATATCATTTTGGAGAGTTTAAAAAGTATATGTATTTAGGGATAGATGAGAGAGGAAAAAGGAAAGGAAACACGAGAAGATACAGCAGATAATTTTATACATATTAATGCTGTGATCTCTTTAAGTTTTCAGATGGAGCTTCCATCTCAGGGCCACAATCTTATTCTCAGTGATTTTGGGTTCCATCCTGTCTATAGTACCCCTCCCCCCAGTAGATTACCCATGCATTTTCCAGTAATATAAAATATTTTTCAGTGTATATGTTGCACCTTCTTCTTTGGTATTATAAATATATAACAAAAAAGTGAATATCTTTCTAAGAAAATAAATGTCAAGACCTTCACACACCAAAAGGACTGCTGATTCATAATAGCTATACCATTTTTTTCCTTTTGATTATATCCAACTGAAAATTGTCATAACATCTTCTTAAGTAAATTTATAAAATAGGTGAGATTTCCAGAGAAATCACTTTTCAGTTGTATAACATTTGCCTAGGTACTGAAAAATGTCATAACAAGAATGAAGAGCTGTTTTAGCTTAAATGGACAGTTTTGTCTTTCTACATGAAGATCTTAAAATAGACCTTTTTATAGTTTTGATCATATTTGTTTTTATTTATTGTCTTAAGTTTTACATATGTCTCCTTTTTCCCTGATTGACTCCCCACACCCCAGCCATTCCCAGGCCGGGCAAGCCCGCACTGCCCCAGTGTCTGTGTCCACAAGTTATGCTAACATGCATGTATACAAGTCCTTTGGTTGCTCTCTAACAACCTCCCCCCCACCTCCCCTGCCATTTGTCTCTGATCTATTTTTGTTACTCAAATTATGTTGATCATTATATCCCACATATGAGGGAGGTTAGGTGATATCTTTCTCTGACTGGCTTATTTTCCTTAGCATAATGCTCTCCAGTTCCATCCATGCTGTTGCAAATGATAAAAGTTCCTTCTTTTTTACAGCAGCATAGTATTCCATTGTGTAGATGTGCCAACGTTTTTTAATCCACTCATCTGCTGATGGGCACTTAGGCTGTTTCCAGATCTTAGCTGTGGCGAATTGTGCTGCTATGAATATATAGGGGTGCATATATCCTTTCTGATTGGTGTTTCTAGATTCTTGGGATATAGTCCTGGAAGTGGGATTACTGGGTCAAATGGGAGTTTCCTTTTTAGTGTTTTGAGGAAACTCCATACTGTCTTCCACAGTGGCTGCACCAGTCTGCATTCCCACCAGCAGTGCACAAGGGTTCCTTTTTCTCCACATCCTCGCCAGCACTTGTCATTTGTTGATTTGTTGATGATAGCCATTCTGACAGGTGTGAGATGGTATCTCATTGTTGTTTTGATTTGCATCTCTTGGATGATTAGTGATTTTGAGCACGTTTTCATATGTCTCTCAGCCATCTGTACATCTTCTTTCAAAAAGTGTCTATTTAGGTCCTTTGCCCATTTTTTGATTGGATTGTTTATCTTCCTTTTGTTAAGTTGTATGAATTCTCTGTAAATTTTGGAGATTAAACCCTTATGTGAAATAGCATTGGCAAATATGTTCTCCCATGCGGTGTGGTTTCTTGTTGTTTCGTTGATGGTTTCTTTTGCTGTGCAGAAGATATATATATATATATATATATATATATATATATATATATATATATATATAATTTTTGTATTGATTAAGTTATTACATATGTGTCCTTATCCCCACGTTACCCCCCATCCCCCCACTCATGCCCTCACCCCCCTGTTGTCGCTGTCCATTGGTTAGGCCTATATGCTTGCATAAGTCCTTTGTTTGATCTCTCCCCCTTATCCCCACCCTCCCCTACCTTCCCTCTGAGGTTTGACGGTCTGATCGATGCTTTTCTGTCTCTGGATCTGTTTTTGTTCATCAGTTTATGTTGTTCATTATAGTCCATAAATAAGTGAGATCATGTGATATTTATCTTTCTCTGGCTGTCTCTGAAGGAGGTAAAAGCCAGTTCTGGGTGGATGTTATTCAATTCAGCTGTTCCTTCTCTCTGCTCTGTGAGAAGGTGCAGGACCCGTCCGCTTATTCAGCTGCCACCTTGTCTCCCCCTGGACAAACTTTTTAGGCACCCATGGCCAGGTAGGCTGGAGTCTCAGTGTTTGTGGGTTTCACAGCTGAGGCAGCTGGTCCCTTGGTGGTGTTGTAGGGTCCTGGGAGGTATCCAAGTTCTCCCCAGTTGAAGGTAATACTGGGCTTTGGATCACAGCTGCTCTCCCCTTTAAGATGGCGTGGTCTCTGTGGCAGAGCCG
This sequence comes from Myotis lucifugus, assembly GCF_000147115.1. NCBI lineage: Eukaryota > Metazoa > Chordata > Mammalia > Chiroptera > Vespertilionidae > Myotis > Myotis lucifugus. Next base: position 1,435,462 of record NW_005871218.1, on the reverse strand, counting down.
GCTGCTCCACGAGAGATTTCAGCAGTAGTAGAGGCTGCCCAGCCAGGGGAGCCTGTCTGCCAGTCCCAACAGTCCTGTGGAATATAACTGTCCCTCTCTCACAAATACAGACACTCCCTGCACCTCCACACACTCTCCTTTAGCTCTCTCACTCACACACTATCTTGCAGGCTGCTGCCCCGTCGCTGCAATGAAGAATACAATAGAAAGCATCAATAGTAGACTAGAAGAAGTGGAGGACCGCATCAGTGAGCTAGAAGATAAGGTAGGAAAAATCATATTGTATCTGTCTTTGTCTGACTTAGTTCACTGAGTGCATTACCCTGTAGATTCATCCATGCTGTTGCAAATGGTAAGATTTTTTTCCTTTTTTATGGCCAAGTAATATCCCATTGTATGTATGCACCATCACTTCTTTATCTACTAGCCTATTGATGAGCAGTTGGGTGGATCCAAGTTTTGGCTATTGTAAATGAACACAGGGATGCAGAGAGTCTTTCAAATTACTATTTTGGGTTTCTTTGGATATACATCCAGAAATGGAATTGCTGTGTCATAGGCCATTATTTTTAATTTTTTGAGGGATCTCATATTGTATTCCATAGTAGCTGCACTAATCTGCATTCCCACCAACAGTGCACAAGGATTCCCTTTTCTCCATATTCTCGTCAGCACTTGTTTATTGATTTATTGATAATAGTCATTCTGACAGGTGGGAGGTGATATCTCAGTGTAATTTTAATTTGCATTTCTCTAATGATTAATGAGTATGTTTTCATATGTCTATGGGTCATCTGTATGTCATCTCTGAAGTGTCTATTCACTTCATTTTTAATTGGATTGTTCTCTCCCATTTTTAATTGGATTGTTTGGTTTTGATGTTGAATTGTATGAATTCTTTATATATTTTGGATATTTACCCTTATCAATGTATCCGCGATGAATATCTTCTTAAATTTAGCAGTTTGTTTTTCATTTTGTAGATTTTTTTTTCTGTGCAAAATCCTTTTAGTTTGATGTAGTTCCACTTGTTTATTTATTTTTTCTTTTGTATCCCTTATTGGAGGAGATATATCAGGAAAAATATTGGTAAGAGCAATGTCAGAGATTTTACTCCAGTTTTCTTCTAGGAATTTTAAGGTTTCAAGTTTTACATTTAAGTTTTTAATCCATTTTGAGTTTATTCTTGTCTATGGTATAAGAAGGTGATATAGTGCTATCTTTTTGCATGTATCTGTTCATTTTTCCCAACACTGTTTATTGAATGAGCTATCTTTACTCAATTGTATGTTCTTGCCTCCTTTGTTATATATTAAGTGACCATATAGGTTTGGGTTTATTTCTGGGCTCTCTCTTCTGTTCTACTGATCTACAATATATGTTTGTTTTTATGTGAGTAACATGCTGTTTTGATTCCTAATAGCATTATAGTATAGTTATAGGTCTGTAATTTTCCATTCCTATATCACTGTCAGGTTTATAAAATGTTTATAAATATTTCCATTGCTTGCTATTCTCTGGAAGAGATTGCATGATATTTATGATATTTATTTCTTATTTAAGTAAATTAAATAAAAGGCTTTCCTACATTAGCATGTCTGAGCATCATGAACCGTAGGATAAGTATATTGTTTGGATAGAAAAACCTACTTAGAGAATATAATAGTACAGGAGAAAAGGTAGAATTAAAGAGGAAAATTCTATATAGTGCTTCTGTTTAAATTCTAAGGCAATTCTTTCGCAGTAAAGAGTCATAATGATGATTACAAAAGAATTTTTACGGAGCTCTACAAAAAGCTCTACCAGATATAGGAAAACCTGTAACCTGGTTTCAGGAAAAAAGTGAATGAGTTCGTATCTGCAACTTCTTTGTCTACATCTAACAATTGGTAATCTTTCCAAAATTTTACTAAATGTGTGAACTTTTGTAAGTTGCTCAAGTTCCCTATACTTCAGTTTTCTCATCTAAAAATTTTGAATAATAGCAGTACTTTCTTCATAGTAATACTGTGAGATTAAGTGACTTAATACATGTAAAAATATGTGTGCCTCACATATAGAGTGCTCAATATATGGTATGTTATTATTTTTATTAGCTATTATTATCAAATTATGAGTTCCTCAAGTGTAAAATGTATGTTTCACAATTTTGTTTCTATTCATGTCAATTTAAGTATTTTGTACCTAGCCAATGCTAATAATATTAAAAATGAATAAATAAAAATCTGTGTATGGGGGATTCTATATTTAAAAAGTGAGTTTTCATCAATATTAATTACAGAAAAGAAATAAACAAACAAACAAAAAACACACACACCAGTAAATACTTTTCACATTTTAGACTATGCTGACTCAGGTTGAATAGTAATTTCACCCAACGGTGTGATGCAGTTCTCTTTACATTTTCTGATTCTCATTTACCCCTCAGAGGCATGAGACAATGATTGCACTAATTAAGAGGTTTATTATGAGGAATTATACGTGGAGGACTTAAAATTATTATTTAAACTGGCAAATAATATGCTATCATGGCTCATTTAATTTTTTATGAATCCAAAGGTATAAAAGAAAGAAAGAAATTTTCTGAGCCCAAAGATAATAATTCACTATAAATTATTTTTTTCATGCCTTCAACTTTCTATGCACTTTGTCAACATATGGGTAAAATAACTTAAAATAATAAAAAATGCTTGTCTCATGAAGGCTTGTCTCTGGCTAGATGATGGAGATGCATTGATATTAAAATTTCTAAAAAAGAAAAAAAATATGATGTTTCTCATGTTCCTTAAATGTGATCTGACCTTTACCTCCTTACTCCAAATCTTACATTGGCTTGTTTTTTGGTAGAGTTCAATAAGAGAGGAATGGATGTTTAAATCTCTATTCCTTTGAGCAGCAATTAATTGTTATGTTATTGCTGCCTTTCAGTTATAGAAAAAACAAGTAGTTTTTAAATAGAGCAACTAAGAATAGTTCCTCATAAAATATTTTTATTATGTCCTTTTAAAAAAGATTATTTGTAGGAAAATAGATATTAACTTTAATAACAACAGGAGTTATCTATGAAATCACAGGGAGCACTGGAAAAATTATACACAGTTGGAATATATTTTTTTGCCACCAAAATATTAAATGAGAGAACTGTGCGTTCCTGCACTTTAAATTCTATTCATGTGAACACATTCCATAGAAATACGTTACTCAACAATTCAAGGACAAGTTATTGTGTGACCTGGGAATGAAAGGCAATTTTCTTCTGTGAACATGTTTTTTTCTGCTTAAGAATTGCATAAACCTCAGCTATCCCTGAAATAACTATTGTGTTTTCTCTTTTCCTCTTCATTTTTATGGACTATTCTAACTTATAGAACTGCATACTATGTTTTATTTCTTTAGCAAATGTTTGCCCTTTCATTGCAAAATCTTCTAAAGAATGAATGACTTTAATAAGATGAACATTTCATTTAGAGGTACTTATATTGGCAGTATAGAAAAACATTTAGCAATTTTCCCTCAGATGCACCCACCTTTTAGTGACTATTAGATGCTACTATTTGCTAAATGAAAAATAACTCAGAGACTTCATTCTGGTATTTACTGTATTTCTTTTGCTTAAAAGGCAGAAATCCACAAAATTGATTTCATAATATGTAACCTAAAACCATCTATGCATCGTATGCAAATTGACTTTAAATATCTTTTCTTCTCGAAGGCCATTAACTTGCACTGTGTTTTTGGTATAAATAGAACTTTTAACATATAAGGTGTCATATGTAATCCTTATGAATTATTGATTTTGAAAGAAAATTATATATATATATATATATATATATATATATATATATATGGAAAGCAATAAAACTTGTGATAGAATATACTTAATTGGAAAATAAAAAATTAAAAAATAATGGTGATATAGTCAGAGACTTTGGATTCTAATAAATTCAAATTTCTTTATTCTATACTAGTTGTAAGTATATATTACTAGAGGCTTGGTGCACAATATTCGTGCATGGTGGCAGGGGGGGGGCGGGGGGGGGAGAGGGCGTTCCTCAGTTCTGACTGCACCTTCTCCAATCCAGAACCCCTCAGGGGATGTCTGACTGCCGGTTTAGGCCCGATCCCTGTCTAAACAGGCAGTCGGACATCCCTCTTGCAATCTGGGACCACTGGCTCCTAACCGCTCACTTGCCTGCCTGCCTGATTGCCCCTAACCCCTCTGCCTGCCTGCCTGACACCCTTAACTGCTCCCCTGCTGGCCTGATCGACCCTAACTGCTCTCCCCTGCCTGCCCCTAACAACCTCTGCCTCGACCCCCACCACCATGGCTTTATCCGGAAGGATGTCTGGTCTAATTAGCATATTACCCTTATATTAGTAACATTCTATTAGCTTGTCATTTTTGCTCACCAATATTTCTCTACTTAGAATAGCTCCTGGTGCATATTAGGTACTCAATACATAATTTTTGAATAAATCTTAAACAATCTTACTGAAAAAAATTAAATGAAATGGAAGTCCTCAAACCCATTTTCCTATAAAGGAAAACAATACTCAGTGCAACTATCTTATAACAATAAGTTCCCTAAATACCTTGTAACTTTTCCCTTTTCTTTAAGTTCACTTGTGTAAGTCAAAACTACGTGTCAGCTTTCAAACACATGACCTACAATTTGCTTTCTTACTTGAAACCTACCAAAACAAGAAAATATTCCATAAGATTATTGCTGTATTTCAAAATTTTTATTTTAAATGTATATTCACATGCAGTTGTAAAAACTATTACAAAAATCTTTTTATGTACTCTACCTAGTTTTCCCAATGGTAACATCTTGTAAAACTAAGATAGCTTTTATTGCAACCAGGATATTGGCATCAATACAGTCAAGAGACAGAACACTTCCATCACCACCAGACTCCCTCATGTCGCTCTTTATCACCATACCCACTTCACTCTCACAATCACGCCCCACCCAATACCCTGGAAACCACTAATCTGGTCTCCATATTAAAAATTTTGCTACTACAAAGTGTTTTATCAATGTATTTATGCACTATATAGCCATCTGCTATACTTTGCTAAGTTTTTATTTGTATTGATAGTTCATTCCTTTTTTATTGCTGAGTAATTTTTCACAGTATGGATATACTGTAGTTTGTTTAACCACACACCCATTGAAAGATACCTTGGTTATTTCTAGATTTGTGTGTGTTTTTGTTTTTTGCTATTATGAATAAGGCTGCTGTAACATTTACATGCAGGCTTTTTGTGCTAGCATTAGTTTTCATTTATCTAGGACAAATGTCCAGGAGTGCAATGGTGGTATTGTATGCTAATGGCAGGTTTTAAAGTCATTTCTGTTTTTCAGAGTGACTATACCAATTTAAGAATGATTAAGTTGCTCTGCTTCAGGTCAGCATTTGGCACTGACATTTTTTATTTTGCCATTTTAATAGGCTTGTACCAATATCTTATTGGGGAATTAATTAGCATTTCTCTAATGGCTAAATATGTTAAACATCTTTTCATATACTTAGTTGGCATATGTATATCTCCTTCTGTGAAACATCTACTCATGTATTTCTAACTGCATATCTCTAATTGGCTTGGGTATTGTGATTCTTTACTGTTGAATTTTGAGAGTTTATTATATATTCTTAATTCTAGTCCTTTGTGAGATATATGCTTTGTAAATATTCTCCCCCTCATATAAGCTTCTCTTTTCTTCCTCTTCACAGAGTCTTTTACAGAACAAAATTTTAAACATATTTTGTTGAATTCTAATTTATTAATTTTTCCTTTTATGGACTGTGATTTTGGTGTCAAATCTAAAAATTCCTCTAGATCACAAAGATTTATTTTTATTTCTGGTGTTATAGTTTTGTTTTGCATTTAAGTTTATGATTCATTTTTGGTGTTATAGTTTTGTTTTGCATTTAAGTTTATGATTTATTTTTAGTTAATTTTTGTTAGATTTCAAACTTGGATTGAGTTTAATTTTTTTTCTTCTTGCTCTGGATGTACAATTACTTTAGTACAGTGATTATACAGTTCCTCATGTTGTGGTGACCCCCAACCATAAAATTATTTTCGTTGCTACTTCATAACTGTAATTTTGCTACTGTTATGAATCGTAATGTAAATATCTGATATGCAGGATGCATTTTCATTATTACAAATTGAACATAATTAAAGCATAGTGATTAATCACAAAAACAATATGTAATCATATATGTGTTTTCCGATGGTCTTGGGAGACCCCTGTGAAAGGGTCATTCGACCCCTAAAGGGGTCGCGACCCACAGGTTGAGAACCGGCTGCTCTAGTACCATTTGTTGAGAAGGCTATCTCTCCTCCATAGCATTGCTTTTGCAACCTCATTAAAATTTTATTTGCTTGGGTTTATTTCTAGCTTCTCTGTTCAGTTGCAATGATCAATGTGATGCTCTACTAAGACCATATGGTCTTGGCTATTATGTCTGTACTAGAGCCCTGGTGCATGGGAATCGTGCACTGGTGGGGGCGTGGCCTGCGGGGATCACCGATGTGGGAGTGCCGCCCATCCAGGTCTGCTGAGTGGCTGTGGACCCGCCCTCTGAATGTCTGCTCCCTGGTCCAGCATCTTCCATGGAGCCGGAGCACTCGCCTCTCCAGGGGACCAGGTCAGGGCCTGGCCCAGGGACAATAGCACTGAGAGGCAGTGGAGTAGGCCTCAGTCCCGCAGCGGCCATGAACCTGCCTCCCAGTCTCTGGGGTCAGCTCTGCAATCCCGACAGTGGCACTGTGCAGCCTGCGGGCATCTGGAAAAGGTGGCAGGGAGTGAGGAGGAGGAGCCTGGGGCGAGGAGGTGACTATCACAGCCTGGGTTCTTGCCCATCAGCCCAGGGTTCACAGCAGGAGCAGTGCTCATCCTGGTCAACCAAGTGGTGCTCCCACTGTGGTAGCACACTGTCCACTATGGGACAGCTCCTGCATTGAGCATCTGCCTCCTGGTGGTCAGTGCAAGTCATAGCGACTGGTTGACCGGTCATTCTGGTCATTCTGCTGTTCAGTCACTGGGCTTTTATTACATAGGATAATGTCTGAAATTGGGGTAGATTTATCCCTATCTTTTCTTTCTTCTTTCCAAAAATTATTTTTGCTATTTCATTTCCTTTACCTTTCTTCATGTACTTTAGAATAATCTGTTATTATCTACAAAAAAAATCCTCCTGGGATTTTGAAAGGTAAATATGTTAAACTGTATAGTAATTTGGTGAAAATTGACTTTCTTGTTTCCTTTTGCCTTGTTTCAAAGGCCTGAAAGTGAGGCTTTATGTTGGATAAGAGTGGTAAGAGCAGAAATCCATGAATTGGTCCCAATCTTAGGGAGAAAATAATAAGTTTTTCTGAATTAAGTGTAATGTTAGCAATTATTTTGTAGATACTTTTTATTAAGTTGATGAAGTTCTCGTCTATCATGAATGGCAATTGATTTTTCTGCATTGGTTTATAAAATCATGTAATTTTTCTTCTTTATTCTGTGGATTTGGTAGACTACATTGATTGATTATTGAATATTGAACCAGCTTTCCATCCTTGGAATAAACTCCACTTAATAAGAGCTTATAATTTATTTTATACATTGATTAATTCTAATTGCTAATATTTTGTTAAAAACATTTTCACCTAGCCTCTTTAGGGGTATTGGGGTTCTCCCCTTTCTATTTTCTGAAAGTGATTATGTAGAATAGTAATAGTTCTTAAAATATTTGGTAGACTTCTTCAGTGAAAACTTATGAGCATGGTGGTATCTTTTACTATGAATTTTTAAGTTATGAATTCACTTTCCTTAATTGTTAGGGTTATTTAAATTATCTATTTCATATTGGGTATGTTGTGGTAGTTTGTGTATGGATGAATTGGCCCATGACATCTAAATTGTCAAATTTATTTGTTTTGAATTGTTCATAGTATTCTGTTATTTCCATTTTTCTCCTGTTATTATCTTTTCCTTATTAGTAAAGTGTATAGTGATCCTGTTTTATTTCTGATATTGGTAATTTATTTATTTATTTATTTATTTATTTTTAAAAATATATTTTTATTGATTTCAGAGAGGAAGGGAGAGGGAGAGATAGAAACATCAATGATGAGAGAGAATCATTGATCAGCTGCCTCCTGCATGCCGCCTACTGGGAATCAAGCCCACAACCCGGGCATGTGCCCTTGACTAGAATCAAACCTGGGACCCTTCATTACGCAGGCTGATTCTCTATCCACTGAGCCAAACCAGCTAGTTAGGTATTTTCTCTTCTCTCTTTATATCTTCTCTCTCTTTTTTTTCCCTCTATCAGTCTTGCTTGAAGTTTGCCAATTGTTAATTTGTTCAGAGTACAAACTTTTGTTTTTATTGATTTTCTTTTTGTTTTCTACTTCATTGATTTTCACTTTAAGCTCCTTCCTTCTGCTTTCTTTTTCCCCTAGAGGTTATAAAGTGGGAATTTAGAATATTGATTTGAGACTTCTATTCTTTTTTAATGTATTCATTTAGTGCTGTACATTTATCTGCCAGCCCTGCTTTTGCTATGTCCCTTAAGTTTTGATTTGTTGTGTTTTCATATTAATTCTATTCAATGGATTTTTAGAAATTTGTTATCTCATTTCTAAGTTTTTAGAAATTTCCCCTTTTTTTTCCTGTTATTGATTTCTGTTTTGACCTCACTGTGGTTGAGGAACACTCTGTATGATCTGAGTTCTTTTAAGCTTTTTGAGGTTTGCTTTATGTCCTTGGATTTAGTCTTTTTTGATATATGCTCTGTGGGTACTTGAATAGAATGTGTGTTCTGCTTGTTTCATGAGCTGCTCTTTAAGAGTTGATTGATGGTGTTTTTAAAGTATTCTATACCCTTAACCATTTTATGTTTAGTTGTTCTATTTATTGTTGGGAAAGGAGTGTTGAAGTTTTTAATAATAAATGTGAAATTGTCTATTTTTCCTTTCAGTTTTATACATTTTTGCAGCTCCCTTGTTTGGTGTAGACACATTTAGGATTGCTGTGTCTTCTTGGTGAACTGACCATTTAATCATTACATAATGTCCCTGTAGCTAAGGTGCCAGTTTTAGTCTAGTGGTAACCACCTTGCTGGGATTAATGCCCACATGAACAGTTGTTCCATTAGTTTTCTCTCGTTGTACTCGTTCAGTGTAGATGGCACATTTCTTCCTGTAAACCTGGGCTACTTTGCCAATTTGTTTCCCTTTGTAGTGTCCTCAAAAAATCTGAATTTCATCATCCATTTGGATGGTCATGGATCAAACATTGTACTTCTGCCTCAGCTCTTTGGAAATAGAAGACATAATCTCCCTGAGAAAGTGGGAAGGTGCATTGAAATGCCTTTTCTGGTTCTCACTTGAGTCAGAAGTCACAAAGGGATTGAACTTCATTTTGACTGTTGGCCCTTCAAAAAAAGGGAAGAGTCACATCTTTATTTGGTTTCATTTGTTAACAATGTATGTCTTTTAGTCCTAGTTAATTTTATGAACAGATTTATGGTTTAATGCTGTTTTTGTTTGTTTGTTTTGTTTTTGCCTCTATGCTTCTGTAGCCACCATGTTGCCATGAGTCTCTTTCTCCTTTAAGGAAAGAGTAATATGAACTCAAACTGATGGGGCGGGGGTGAAATTCTTGCTCATGACTTGTATTAGTTATGTGAATTTGAGTAGAACATTTGTCTTTCTAAGCCTATTTTTTCATGTGTAAAATGGAAATAATAATAACATTATGACCTAGCACAGTATTACAAAAAACTGTTTCTGAAAGCATTGAGTTAGTACCCAGAACTAACTAGATACTATAAAAATGTTAGTTTTTTTCTTTGTAGTAATTAAATAGATATATGTAAATAAAATAGTAATTTTCTTGTATGTAAATGTTTTAGGTTAATAAACCTACCTATTTTCCCTCTATCACTTAGTTATCCTTAAAACACTTAAACTGGAAGATTCTTTATGTGTTTTCCATTATTAGTTTCTGCAATGCATTCTCATGTTCTGCTTTATCTTATAACAGCTTAACATTAGCCTTTTATTATATAGGACTAGAGGCCTGGTGCATGAAATTCATGCATGAGGGAGTCCCCTCAGCCCAGCCTGCACCCTCTCCAATACAGAACCCCTCTGGGGAAGTCTGACTGCCAGCAATCAGACATCCCTCTCACAGTCCCCCTGACTGCTGGCCTGATCACCCATAACTGCCCCCGCTGCCAGCCTTATCACCCCTAACCACCTCTGCCTGCTGGCCTGAATGACCCTAACTTCCCCCCGCTGCTAGCCAGGTTGCCCCTAACTATCCCGCCTGCCAGCCTGGTCACCCCCAACTGCCACCCCTGCTGCCTAATTGCCCCTAACTGCCCCCCTGCTGGCCTGGTTGCCCCTCACTGCCCCCCCCCCGCCTGACAGCCTGGTCTCCCCACACAGCCTGCTATTCAATCATTTGGTCGCCCCTCACTGCCCAGCCTGCTGTTCAGTCGTTTGGTCGCCCCATGCAGCCTGCTGTTTGTTTGTTGCATGAGGGAGTCCCAACCAATTTGTATATTACCCTTTTATTAGTATAGATAGTAAGCATAAGACATGTAGAAAATTTAATCCTTTAAGTCC
>NW_005871218.1:1420887-1423653 GCF_000147115.1 Myotis lucifugus | reverse complement strand
ACAATCCCCAGAGAAAGAAAATGAGAAATCGCCAAGAAAGGAAATAAGTGAAAAGGAAGCATGCAAAATGACAGAATAAAAATGCAGAGTTATGGTCATACAGTTCATACACTGGATGGACAAGAAAATCAACAACATATGCAAAAACCAGGAAGAAATCAAAAGTGATATAGCTACAATCAAAAACACCATGGAAGGATTAAACAGTAGGCTAGAAGAAGCAGAGAACCGAATTAGTGAGTTAGAAGATAAGGTACAGAAACAAGCCCAATCGGAACAGCAACTGGAGAAAAAATTAAAAAGCCTAAGGGAGCTTTGGGACAAGGCAAAATGAAGTAACATACATATAATAGGGCTACCAGAAGGACAAGAAGAGCAGCAAGGTTTAGAAAATCTATTTGAAGAAATAATGACAGAAAACTTCCCTGATATGGGGAAGAAAAAAGTTACACAAGTACAGAGACCCAAACAAGATGAATCCGAAAAGACCCACACCAAGACACATCATAATTACAATGGCAAATGTTACCGAGAAAGAGAGGATCTTAAAGGCTGCGAGAGACAGAGAGTTACTTACAAAGGATCCCCCATCAGATTGGCAAAATGATTTCTCAACAGAATCACATCAAGCTAGAAGGGAATGGAAGGAGGTATACAAAGTGATGCAAAGCAAAGGACTGAATTCAAGAATACTCTATCCAGCAAGACTATCAATCAAAATTGAAGGGGAAATCAGGAGCTTCGCAAACAAAAAAAAGGCTAAGGGAGTTTATCACTACCAAGCCAGCAATGCAAGAAATGCTAAGGGGAATGCTGTAAAAAGAAGAAATAGAAAGGGAGGAAGGAACAACGGCATAAAATACAGAAATGGCTACAAACAAGTACCTATCAATAATAACATTAAACGTAAATGGATTAAAAGCTCCAATTAAAAGACATCGAGTGAATGAATGGATAAGAAAACATGACCCATATATATGCTATCTACAGGAGACCCAACTCAGAACAAGAGACCCACACAGACTGAAAGTGAAGGGATGGAAAAATATCTTTCAGGCAAATGAAAATTTAAAAAAAGCTGGGGTAGCAATGCTTATCTCTGACAAAATAGACCTCAAAGTGAAGACCATAACAAGAGACAAGAAAGGCCACCATAATTCTAAAAAGATCAATACAACAAGAGGATATAATTCTTGTAAACATTTATGAACCCAATGCAGGAGCACCCAAATACATAAAAAAAAAAAAAAAACTTCTGGAAGATATCAGGGGTGAGATTGACAGCAACACAATCATAGTAGGATACTTTAATACCCCATTAATATCACTGGATAAATCCTCTAGATAAAAAATTAGCAAAGAAACTTCAATCCTAAATGACTCACTAGATCAGATAGACTTAATCAACATCTTTGAAACATTTCACCCCAAAACTACAGAATATACATTCTTCTCAAGTGCACATGGGACATTTTTAAAGATAGACCACATATTGGGACACAGGCAAAGTCTCTCTAAATTTAAGAGGATTAAAATCATATCAAGCATCTTCTCAAATCATAATTAGAAATGAACTACAGTAAAAACAATCACAAAAATTCAAATACTTGGAGGCTGAATAGCACACTATTAAACAGTAAGTGGGTTACCAAAGAGATCAAAGAAGAAATAAAACACATCCTGGAAACAAACAACAATGAAAACACAACAATCCAAAATCTTTGGGACACAATAAAAGCCCTGTGCCCTCTCACAGTCTGGGAGCCCTCGGGGGATGTTGGGGACTGGGCCTAAGCCATCAGTTGGACATCCTTAATGCTGCTGTGGAAGCGGGAGAGGTTCCCACCACCACCGCTGTGCTCACCAGCCATGAGCCTGGCTCAGGGCTTCTGGCTGAGCAGTGTTCCCCCTGTGAAAGAAAACTGACCACCAGGGGGCAGCTCCTGCATTGAGCGTCTGCCCCCTGGTGGTCAGTGCATGTCATAGTGACCATCCTTCATTCAGTTTATTTGCATATTAACCTTTTATTATATACTAGAGGCCCGGTGCACAAAAATTTGTGCACTCGGGGGGGAAGGGGGGTCCCTCAGCCCGGTCTGTGCTTCCTCGAAGTTCGGAACCCCGGAATTAATTTGTGCACGCTCATGAATAACCGGCCCTGGGGGGCAGACCCCAGGATCAATCACTAGGTGCAGCCCCTGATCGGGTACAGAACTTCTTCAACTGGGTAATTGCCACGCCCCCCCACGCCATAAACTTCATGTTTGAACCTGATGACTTGTGAGACGTGCCGATGTCACTTCCGGGTCTGGCACGAATGCCAAGATGAAGGGACTGACCAGTGGCATGGACAGCAGAGTACAAAGAAAGCAGGACAGGACTCTCCAATATACAACCATGAATGAGAGCCAGTGCATCATCATGCTCCAAACAGACACCACCACGTGTGTCTTCCAGGTGGGCGTGATGGCTCTCAGGGCCCAGAGGCACATCTTTGACACCAAGCTGGAGACTGACAAGTGTGACAACACTCCCATGTCTCTGAAGATGGGCTAACACATGGCGCCAAATGTAGAGGCCAAGTCTTTGGCCTGAGCGAACAGATATATGACCGCAAGTACTGCCCAGGAGGCCCAGGAGCCAACGGGCTCCAGGGGAAGCTGTCACGTGCTAAAGCCAGGGAACACTCGGAGTACCTCCTGGAAGGAGCATTCTACGAAGCCCCCCTTTGGGAACTCCCAACTATCCCTCATCTGGGTTTTCTGG
>NW_005871218.1:1382980-1420787 GCF_000147115.1 Myotis lucifugus | reverse complement strand
GTTTGGGCGCTGCACCCTGTCATGCTGATCTGAGTGCCAGGAGGCCTCGCGGCTCCGCTGATCCCGGTGCTGGGAGGCATATTACCCTTTTACTATATAGGATAGAGGCCTGGGGGCCGGCTGGTTTGCCCTGAAGGGTGTCCTGGATCAGGGTGGGGGTCCCCACTGGGGTGCCTGGCCAGCCTGGATGAGGGGATGATGGCTGTTTGCAGCTGGTCACACACCCTTCAGGGTGGGGGTCCCCACTGGGGTGCCAGGCCAGACTGGGTGAGGGGCTGAGGGCTGCTTTCAGGCTTACTGAAGCTCCCAACCACTCCTTTTTTTCTTTTTTCTTTTTCTTCTGGGCCAGCTTTAGCTCTGGCTCTAGCTCTGAGGCTTCCGCTGGTTTGTTTGCCGTTCTATAATCGAAACAATGTATAACTTCAGCTCTGAGATCCCAGCCGGCTATATTTGTTAGAATGTTTCAAACTGCCAGCTCCGAGGCCGGCAAGTCAGGTGGGGAACGTTGGATTCTGCAGTCACGGGAGCAAGCAAGCCTCATGTTCGCTTCCAACTGCCTGGCTGCCGGCTGCCATCTTGGCTGACAGTTAATTTGCATAAGGATACGCTGATTAGCCAATGGGAAGGGTAGCGGTCGTACGCCAATTACCATTTTTCTCTTTTATTAGTGTAGACTAGAGGCCCGGTGCACAACAATTTGTGCACTTGGGGAGGGGGGGGGTCCCTCAGGCCTGCCTGTGCCCTCTCGCAGTCTGGGACCCCACAGAGGATGTCCGGCTTGTTTCGGTCCGCCTCCCTCAGCCCGGGCTCAGGTTGTTCGTTCCCGCCTCCCTCAGCTGCCCTGCTGGGTTGTTTTGCTCCCACCTCTGCCGCCCAGCTTGTTTTCGGCCGCCTGGCTTGCTACGCTCCCAGCGGATATATGCAAATTAACCGCCATCTTGGCTGACAGTTAATTTGCATATACTCACTGATTAGCCAATGAAAAGGATAGCGGTCGTACGCTATTTACCATGTTTCTCTTTTATTAGTGTAGACTAGAGGCCCGGTGCACAAAATTCATGCATGGGGGTGGGGGAAGGGTGTCCCTCATCCCAGCCTACACCCTCTCCAATCTGGGACCCCTCAGGTGATGTCTGACTAAACCCTCACTAAACCCGCAGTCGGACATCCCTCTCACAATCCAGGACGGCTGGTTCCTAACCACTCGCCTGCCTGCCAGTCTGATTGCCCCTAACCATTCTGCCTGCCAGCCTGATAACCCCCTAACCGTTCCCCTACCAGCCTGTTTGACACCTAACTGCTCCCCTGTGGCATGATCATCTCCAACTGCCCTCCCCTGCCAGCCCGATCACCCCCATCTGCCTTCCCCTGCAGGGCTGAGGGGATTGGGGGACTCTGGCTGGATGAGGCGGGGCTAAGGGGACTGGGGGACTGAGGCTGGACCAGAGGTGGGGCTGAGTGGATTGGGGGACTAAGGCTGGATGAGGCAGGGCTGAGGGGACTGGGGGACTCCAGCTGGATGAGGTGTGTGGTGCTTGCCACCCCCTGGTGGGGCTGAGGAGACTGGGCACTGCCATCTTGTGGCTGTGGGTGCTGCCATCTTGTGAGGGTGTAATGGTCAATTAGCATATTCCCTCTTTATTAGATAAGAGTCCAGTGTGTACCTGATAATATTCAGTAGAGATGACGTATGAACTTTTATGGTCTATCATCTATCTATCATCTATCTATCTATCTATTGGTATTCACAGTTGTTTGGCTTTTGTATGATAATATATTTTTTATATACTGTTGATATAATTAGTTTAACTCCTCCTCTTGTGCCCAAGATCACTAGGAATATAACAGTCATAGCTTTAATAGTAACTTTTCTATAAGGAAAGCTTGTGATGAGGTCAAGTTTACTTTGAGGGATATTAGAAATGAAATTAAAAGTAAAATTATTTTATTACTTGAATCTTTCCAATAGTCATAATTTTCCTTGACTCTTTCTGAATAATGGTGTTTCTTCACTGAATAGTCTTTACATGTGAAAACCTTATGAAATACTAAGTTTGATTATCAAAAAAGATTTTTTGAATTTTTATTTTATATTGAGGAATTGGAAAATAAATTTAAGGGAAAAGTTCTCCATGTGCCAATCTCTTATCTGTGCAGTTAAAATGACTATATTTTAGAAAAGATGGTCTGTTGTTTTTAGTTGTTTTTATGCACAAATTAGTCAAGCATACAGCAACTCCACAACTATGATATACAATTGATTGATTAGCTGGCCAGAGTGGTTGCAGGTGTGGCTTTTAAATATGTCTATATAATTTCTGGATTGACCTTGCATTTCACATGCAATACTTTTAAATTGTTAAGCCCATGGAGTTTTGCATTGGCTACTCATTCTTCAAATATTTCATACACAGTTGTTGAAAAGACCAACACTATTGATGTGGGCCAAAATTATTGGTAGCTACCATAATGAAGATTCTTTTGTATAATTGTGAAGTATGTGGCACATAAGTGGTAAAGGAAACAGGTTGACCAAAAAGATGCTAAGAACATGTGGAGGATAGATGCTAGTACTGCTTTCTTTCTGCTGACTTTTATTCTCTTACTAGAGGCCTGGTGCATGAAATTTGTGCACGGGCGGGGGGGTTGTCCCTCAGCCTGGCCTGCACCCTTTCCAATCTGGGACCCCTCAGGGGAAGTTGGACATCCCTCTCTCAATCTGGGACCTCTGGCTCCTAACTGCTCACCTGCCTGCCTGATCACCCCTAACCACTCTGCCTGCTGGCCTGATCACCCCTAACTACCTCTGCCTTGGCCACCATGGCTTTGTCCAGAAGGACATCTGGTCTAATTAGCATATTACCCTTTTATTAGTATAGATTACTCTTTACCTTCCTATGACCTATTTCCTAATAAACAATGATGATGATAATAACAGTGGTAAGTGTATTAACATCCTATATAATAAAAGGATAATACGTAAATTAACCAAATGGCAGAACGACTGGTCGTTATGACGTGCACTGACCACCAAGGGGCAGACGCTGAATGCAAGAGCTGGCCCCAGGTGGTCAGTGTGCTCTCACAGTGGGAGTGCCACTCAGCCAGAAGCCCTGAGCCGGGCTCACAGCTGGCAAGTGCAGAGGCAGTGGCAGGAGCCTTTCTCGCCTCCGCCACAGCACTAAGGATGTCCAATTGATGGCTTAGGCCTGCTCCCCAAGGAGTGGACCTAAGCCAGCAGCCGGTCATCCCCCAAAGGCTCCAAGACTGTGAGAGGGCGCAGGCCTGGCTAAGGGACCCCCCCACCCCCCGTGCATGAATTTAATGTACCAGGCCTCTAGTTAATAACATATAGTCATATATCAATACATAGTAGTTATCAGGTGGGTTAAACATTGAATATTATACAGTGATATTTTCTATAGACTTCAGGAGAGGGAAAATGGATTTCTCTGAAGTGCTAAAAAAATGTCTATATTATAGTATAGTAAATGTTCTTTATTCCTTTGTCCAGGGAATTAGATTTTTCTGATGTAAAGCCGTTGCTAGAGAAAGCTACACTAGGGATTACTTCTGTTGAAGGAATAAGATGAGTTTATAGAAAAAATTGAAACTCATTAAAGGATTTGTCTGGATGCAGAGTGCAGTGTCAGCTATTATAATACTTTATAGTTGAAATGCACATAATATGTATTACTGCTATAAAGTGCCTTGTGGTGAATATTAACTAAAAATAGCTTGGATTAAAGTGTAGATATTAGTAAACAAAATATGTAGATTTAAATAACATCATTCCTACTGAAAGTAAAGATGTATTATTAGTCTTTTAAATGTAATAAATACTTTTAAGCACCTACATATTTTATTTTTTATTTAAAATTATATTGTTTTCAGTGATAACTGATATTAATTTCTTTCCTTTCATATAGGTCATGAATATTACCATGTAATTAACTGACCTTCTCTGTAAGATTGCAATGTTAATGAATAGGACTCTTTCTCATTAGGTTATAAATGTCCCCAGTTGCCTTAGCATGCATCATTTCTCAGTATATTTATATAATGATTCACTTTGAATGCTGTTTAAATTAAATTTTTTTTCCAGTTTGCTATCTGGTAGTTAAAGATCTTGAAGGGGAAAAAATCCCTGGGAATTCCCATCAGCTCTTTTAAGACTGAATCTAAGAATAAACTTCTCCTGGTGTTTGTCCCCAAATTACTATAAAATGAGAAAAACAATTGGTTTTGCATCAAATACATACTGAAGTTATATTCCCCCCTTCAACTCCTTATGAAACTTTAGTCAAATTTACTGACATTATGCCCTCTCTTGCGGTTCTTAAGGAAGTGGTTTAGATGGATAAGCCAGGCTTGATCTCTGCAGTTGTAGTTTCCTGACAAGTGCTGTGGCTTCTTTATGAAAATCTAACTAAAAATATGCATTTGCCTATTTTCCTATGTCTTCTGGTATCATGTTGAGTGTGGGTGTGCATGTTTGAGCAGATTTGGGATAAATTCTTACTAGACCTCAAATTCTTAAGACCAGGTGGTCATTGCATTTCTATATCTGCCACCTAATACATATTTCTCCTCTTGAAGAAGTGCTTAATAGTCACTTGTTAATTGTTTTTGTTGTTCATTTTTCTTTTGTTATTTTAATCCTCACTTGAGGATATTTTTTCCATTGATTTTTTTTTTTTTTAGAGAGAGAGTGGAGGGGTAGTAGGAGGGAGGGAAAGAGATAGAAACATTGATATGAAAGAGACACATTGATTGGTTGCCTCCTGCACGTGTCTGACCAGGCCAGGGATTGAGCCTGCAACAGAGATGCGTATGTGCCTTTGATGGGGAATCGAACTCACAACTCTTCAGTCCACAGCTGAAGCTCTAACCATTGAACAACCAGCCAGGGCTGTTAATTATTTTTTAATAAAGATGGGTAATAGTTAACTTAGATGATCACTGCCATAAACTGCACTAAGATCCCCAACCAAACTTCTTGCTATACGTCAATGTTTTCAAGAGTCAGGAAATGAAGCATCCTAAAACAGAAATCAAATTGCTCAAATCTATTGAGACTTTGATTTTTGAGGTTTCCAAAGCAGTTCAGAAAAGCTTAGAATGCTTTTAGCTTAAGAGGCAATATAGTTCAGAGACAGAACATGACAGGATTTTCTTTCAACATGAAATTGGGAAGGCTACTAAAACCACAGCTACACTAGGGCTTTATGTTTTAGACAAAATAACTATTGCAGTCTGTGTGTTGAATTCACAATTTACTCTCAAAAGAGAATTACTGAACTGGTTAAATTATTTGCCATCATTTCACAAGTAGAAGGATTTCCTTATATAATCTATATATATAAAAAGCCAGTGACTGGAATGCCATAATGACCAGAATGACTGGTTGCTATTCACTGTGAACAGCGAACCAGCCCAATAGAGGGGTGGGGCCCCTCCCCACAGCCAGCCCCACCCATGATCAGCCTCTCCCACCCTGATGGAGGGCGGGGTGGCCAGCCAAACCCCCACAGCCCTTCCCCCTGACCAGCCCACCCCGATTCCCCTGCCCCATCCCGATCAGCCCGCAGCCCTTCCCCACAGCTGGCCCTGCCCCCGATGGGCCCCACCACCCTGATAGGCCTGTGGCTCCTCTCCCCATCAAGCTCCACCCCCAATTGGCCCCCCCACTCCGATTAGGGGCAGGGCCACTGGCCAACCGTCCATGGCCCCTCCATCAGGCTGCTGGCCCCAATCAGTCCCCACACCCCATTCGGGGGTGGGGCCAGCTGGCCCCACCACTCACAGCCCCTCCCTATGGCCGGCCCCACCCCTAATTGGCTCTCCCACCCCAATTGGGGGTGGGGCCCACTGGCCAATTGCCTGGGGCCTCTCCCCCGAGCCGGTTGGGCTGGCCAGACCCCATACATGCATTATTCATGCACTGGGTCTCTAGTAATAAGTGTAAAGAAAAGTCCAAAAATTTGACATGTACTTCTGCATATATATACACAGGTGTCCAAAAAACATAAACACACTTTGAATAATTATTAATTCCAATGGGTTAA
This sequence comes from Myotis lucifugus, assembly GCF_000147115.1. NCBI lineage: Eukaryota > Metazoa > Chordata > Mammalia > Chiroptera > Vespertilionidae > Myotis > Myotis lucifugus. The sequence goes on along the minus strand of NW_005871218.1, from coordinate 1,414,719 downwards.
ATCTGAAAAGAAAGAAACATCAATTGTTAAAATATATAAACATTTTTGGATACCCTGTTATATATGTATGAGAATGGAGTGATAAAGGCTTCTCTAACTAGGTTATATAGACATATATGTGTGATAATAAATGTATTATTTAAACTGTATCTGTCTATACATTTCCTGCTCATAAATAGAAAGAAAGGAGCCACCACTGTGAGCTGCCTTCTTACTGAATCGAAATCCGACTTTGTTGCAATGGAATGTTCAACTTTATCTCATACCATAGGGACATATGTTGATGAAAAGCTCTAAATATGTAAAATTACAAAATTAAATTTAAATGAAGTTAGTTTCTTGGTAGTATCCACTGAATAAGGAGATAAATGGTGATTCAATATTTGAAATCTAACATGACATAAAAACAACATAAAACATCTCCAAAATAAACTTTTGGTAAGGTTATCTATCTTTTTTTAAAAATATATTTTATTGATTTTTTACAAGAGAGAAAGGGAGAGGAATAGAGAGTTAGAAACATCAATGAGAGAGAAACATCGATCAGCAGCGTCCTGCACACCCCCTACTGGGGATGTGCCCGCAACCAAGGTACATGCCCTTGACCGGAATTGAACCTGGGACCCTTGAGTCCGCAGGCAGACGCTCTATCCACTGAGCCAAACCAGTTAGGGCAGGTTATCTATCTTTTGTTCTTCTATTTTTTGTTATTATCAAGAACCAACAAGGCTAAATTAGAGTTGCATCTGTCTCTTGAGAATTGCCTGGTTGAGTCACTCTGGAATGTGTTCCAATTTTCAGAAGTATAACCATTGCTGTGGTCATCAATTACTTTTGTAATTGAAAAGCAAATACAAGAACAAATAAAACCAGTTGTATCTTTTTGTAATGTGAAGCCAGATGTTTCCAGGGTTTAAACTGTTTGAAGGAAACAGACCCTTGCCTATACCGTCTTCTGGGATTCATGGGACATGTTTAATGCTTGCTGAAGTTTCACCTCAGCCTCGGCCTTCGGTGCGTGACCTAAATCCTTGCTTAGGGCACTGTGAGAAGGGACAGTTTTGCTCCCATGAAGTTGAAAATTTAAATCCATACTGTATTTGGCTCAAACTGATTTCTCAGCTGCTATCACTATAAGTTTCTTGTTTACATGATATACAGTGAAATAGAAAGGGATGTGGTGACTATGGAGAATAGCATTGCTACTGAAAAATTCAGGCATGTGGACACAAGGCATAAATATTGACACCGCCACAGCATGTGTAACCCTGATGCTCCAGGTTTAGCGACATTACAAATGTGAGAATAGCCTCCAAAAGCATGTCCTACAACTTTTTTGGTGGCCATTTAAAAAAATACTATACACAAATACTTACTACTTAATATTGCCCAATTAATTTTTCCTAATCACTGATTTTACCATGGTACCTTACAAACAAATGCCTCTAATAGTCCTTGTCATGCACTGCAGGAATACTCTGTAGCTGGTAGAAAGAGCAGGGATTGTGGAATCTAATAAACTTGTGTTCAGCACTTACGAGGTATTTGTGATTGCATAATTTACAAGGTTTAAGCCTTAGTTTTCTTATTTATAAAATGGGAAATGCTGTACTACCTTACCCAGAGGATTGGGGTGAAGGTAAACGAGATGAACACTATAAATCTTTAATAGTGTGCCACCGCATAGCATTAAGAAAGCATAGTATGACCCAACTGCGATTTCCATTTTACTCTTGCCTTAGCCAATATTTTTGCTCAATTGAAAGGCCAACAACTCACATCACAATTGCTTTAATTTGCATTTATTTAACTGTGATGAGTGCTGTTTTCTCTTTTTTTAATGTTTACTGGCTATCTATATTTTTTTCCTTAATTGCCTATTCATGATTTCTCCTATTTTTCTTTTCTTATAGGGCAGGTATAAGAGCAAGCTTGTCACTGGGAGAATAATGGATAATGGGGCTTTGGGAAGGACTTTTATTGGCAAAACATCCATCCTAGTTGACTAATTTCCAGGAGACATAGAGTAAAAATAATAAAAATAAAATAAAAACCAGTTGTGTTTTTATTCACTTAACAGTAAACTATTTGAAAGAAAATTAGGGAAAAAATAATCCCAGTTTATTTTATTTATTTATTTTTCCATTCATGCCCTCTACCATCTTGACACCACTCCCCCATTAATCACTGTGCTGTTCAGTCCATGTCTATGAGGTGCCTCTCTCTCTCTCTCTCTCTCTCTCTCTCTCTCTCTCTCTCTTTCATTTTTCTTTCTTGCTCAATCTCTCTACCCCTACCAGAGCTGTCTGCCTGCTCTCTATCTATAAACCTGTCTCTATTTTTTTGGTAGTTCAGTTAAAACAATCCTTTATAATAACACCAAAAAGAATAAAATACTTAAGAGTAAACTTAATTAAGATAAAGACTTGTATGCTGAAAATACAAAACACAGCTGAAAGAATCTAAAACACACACACACACACACACACAAATGGAAAGGTATTTTGTGTTCATGGATTGGAGGATTTAATATTGTTAAAATGTCTGTACTATCCAAAGTGATCTACAGATTCAAGGCAATTCATAACAATATCTCAATAGATTTTTTTTTTACAGAAACAGAAAAGGCAGTACTAATATTCTTATGAAACCACAAAACATTCAAAATAGGCAAAGCGATCTTGAGAAAGGCAAACAAAACTGGAGACATCACATTTTCTGATTTCACAATTAACTATAAAGCCACAGTAATTAAAATAGTATGTACCAGTAAGATACATATATAGACCAATAGAACAGAATAGACCCAGAAATGAATCCATACAAATATGTTCAATTGGTACTTTTAGGAGGGTGACAAGAGTACATGATGGGGATAGTGTAGTCTCTTTAACAAAGTGCAGGTGGGAAAACTGGTTATCTGCATGCAGAAATATGAGATTGTGCCCTGATCTTATATCATACAAATTAACTCAAAATGAATTAAAAACATAAACATGAATACAATACTATAAATCTTGCCCGCCAGCATGGCTCAGTGGTTGAGCATCAATCTACGAACCAGGAGGTCACTGTTCAATTCCTGGTCAGGGCACATGCCTGGGTTGCAGTCTCAATCCCCGGTGTAGGAGGAAGCCAATCAATGATTCTCTCTTATCATTGATGTTTCTACCTCTCCCTTCCTCTCTGAAATCAATAAAAAAATATTTTTAAAATTATAATTCTCCTAGAAAAAAACATAAAGGGAAAACTTTATGACTTTTATCTTGGCAATAATTTCATGAATATGACACCAAAGCATAGAAAACAAAAACAAACAAACAAACAAAAAAGATAAGTGGGACTATAGCAAACTAAAAATGTTCTACACAGTAGAAGAAACAATCAACAGTAAAAAGACAACCTATTTTGAGTTTATTTTTGTGTATGGTATAAGTTGGTGGTCTAGTTTCATTTTTTTTGCGAGTATCTGTCCAGTTTTCCCAGCACCATTTATTGAAGAGACTGTCTTGACTCCATTGTATGCTCTTGCCTCCTTTGTCAAATATTAGTTGAGCATATTGGTTCGGGTCAATTTCTGGGTTTTCTGTTCTGTTCCACTGGTCTATATGTCTGTTCTTGTGCCAGTACCAGACAGTTTTAAGAACAGTAGCTTTGTAGTATAGCTTGATATCTGGTATTGTGATCCCTCCAACATTGTTCTTCTTAAACATATGATGGGAAACCATAAAAATCTTAGAAGAAGCCATAGACAGCAAAATAGCAGACATTTGTCATAGCAATATCTTTACTGATACAGCTTCTAGGGCAATGGAAACTAAGGAGAAAATAAACAAATGGGACTACATCAAAATAATAATAATAATAAAAACTTCTGCACAGCAAAAGAAACCATCAGCAAAACAACAAGAAAGTCCACTGCATGGGAGAACATATTTTCCAATGTTATCTCTGATAAGGGTTTAATCTCCAACATTTACAGTGAACTCATACAACTTAATGAAAGGAAGATAAACAACCCAATCAAAAAATGGGCAAAGGACCTAAATAGACACTTTTCAAAAGAGGACATTCAGAAAGCCAAGAGACATATGAAAACATGCTCAAAGTCACTAATGCACTTCAAAACAACAATGAGGTACCACCTCACACCTGTCAGAATGGCTATCATCAACAAATCAACAAACGACAAGGGCTGGAGAGGATTCAGAGAAAAAGGAACCCTCCTTCACTGCTGGTGGGAATGAAGACCGTTGTAGCCACTATGGAAAACAGTATGGCGTTTTCTCAAAAAATTAAAAATGGAACTGCCATTTGACCCAGTAATACCACTTCTAGGAATATATCCCAAGAAGCTAGAAACACCAATCAGAAAGGACATATGCACCCCCATGTTCATAGCAGCACAATTTACAATAGCTAAGATTTGTAAACAACCTAAGTGCCCATCAGCAGATGAGTGGATTAGAAAACTGGAACATCTACACAATGGAATACTACGCTGCTATAAAAAAGGAATTCTTACCATTTTCAACAGCATGGATGGAACTGGAGAGCATTATGCTAGGTGAAATAAGCCATTCCGTGAAAGAAACATATGATCTCATTCATTTATCGATAATAAAGAACATTATAAACTGATGAACAAAAATTGATACAGAGGCAGAGAAGCATCGAATAGACTATCAAATGACAGCGGGAAGGCTGGGGCGGGTTCGAGGGGGGAGGCAAGAGATCAACAGAAGGACTTGTATGCATGCATATAAACATAATCAAGGATGCAAGACACTGGTGGCGGGGTGAGTGCATGTGCCGGGGGGTAGGGGAGGCCAGGGGAAGGTCAATGGGGAAAAAAAGGAGACATATGTACTACAATTTGTAATACTTTAAACAATAAAATAAAATTTAAAAATTAAAAGAAAATAAAAAGAATGAAAACTCTCACTCCAAAAAATGACAACCTCTAATACAGGAAAAATATTTGCAAACCATACATAAGACAAACATGTGTTATGTAAAATAAATTTGGGAGTGTTCCTTTCATAAATTTTTTGCAAGAGTTGGAGGAGGATTGGTGTAAATTCTTTAAATATTTTGTAAAATTCACCAATGGAACCATCTGGTCCGGGGCTTTATTTTGAACCACTTCTAGGAATATAAATTGGTATAGCCACTTTGCAAAACATTATGGAGGCTCCTCAAATAATTAAAAATAGAACTACCATATGATCCAGCAGTCCCACTTCTGTATATATATCCAAAGGAAATTAAAACAGGATATCAAAGAGATATTTGCACTTTCATGTTTATTATAGCATTATTCAAAATAGCCAAGATATGAAAAAACTTAAGGATACAACAAAGGATAATTGGATAATTTATAAAGCTATTTTGTTAATGTAATTTTCTCGGTGATTATATTCATATATTGAAATTCATTCATTTAAATAGTTTAATGAAAATATTTTCTCCCATTAACTTATGATGAAATAAAATAGCCAAGATGCCTATTAAACTATTTTTTAAAAAGATAAAGGGTTAATTTTAAAAATATATAAAGAATGTCTACAGCTATCAATAACTAATAATCTGATTAAAAATGGCCTAAAATCTTGAGTAGACATTTATCCAAAAAGGACATCCCAACAGGTATATAAAAAGATGATTAACCTCACTAATCATTGGGAAAATGCAATCAGAACAACAATGAGATGTCACCTCATACCTGTTAGGATGCCTATTATTGAAAATAACAAAAGACAACAGACATTGGCAATGATATGAAGAACTAGAACCCTAGTGCACTGTTGGTCAGAATGTGAAATTCTACAGCCACTATGGAAAACAGTATAGAGATTCCACAAAAAATAAAACTACCATGTGATCCAGCAGTCCCATTTCTAAGAATTTATTCAAAGTAATAGAAATCAGGATCTCAAAGAGATATTAGCGTTCCAAGGTTCATTGTAGCACTGTTCACAATAGTCAAGACATGGAAACAACCTAAGTGTCCACTGATGGATAAATGCATATAGAAATTGTAGTATATACATGCAAATGGAATTCTTAAAAAAGAAAGACTTCTTGCATGGATGAACCTTGAGAACATTATGTAAGTGAAATAAGCCAGTCACAGAAGAACATATGCTGCATGTGGGAAGAGAGGCCTTGGAAGGAGCCTACTCTGTTGAAACCTTGATCTTGGACTTCTAACCTCCAGAACTGCGAAAAATAAATTTCTGTTGTTTAAGCCACCCAATCTGTGAAATTTTATTTCAAGATCCCTAGCAAGTTTATACACTCACTTTATTTCTATTTACCCCAAATGAATGATGCCCTACAGCTAGAACATACTCAGTAAAGTTAATGTTAATCAAGTTGGTAGTTGCTGAGAATTTGTCAACATCCTGTTATAGATCTAAAATACTTGTAATCTTTTTTGTTATGATTTAAAAAATAGATTAAAATACATGCAAAATATTCTAATCATCCTAATTGGGTTTCTTTTAAAATTTATTTGACAAAATCTCAACATTAATTTAACTAATCTTTTTGTTTATTCTTCTTATTAATGATCCAGATGCTAGTGAAACCAGGCTTTTGTGGGATCCGTAGACAGAAAGTGACTCAGAAATGTTATTAATGATTAAGTACGCCGTCTTCTCAAGAGTCCCTTAAATGATGAACACCTGTCTCATCATTAGCTTAAAAGATTCTCATTATGAAGGGTATCAGCAAAGTGATAATAGGTGGCATTCTTATTATACCATTGAACTAGTGGGAATCCTAGAGTAATTGACATTTACCACATCCTAAGATTCTCAGTCTTAATAGAACAGAGAAATAAAATACATGAGAGTAATATTTATCCTTGATTTGAAATTACTTCATTGACTATGACTTTTGTAATGAACATTAAAATATTATATGCAAGTTATTAAATTAATATTTTGAATTATAGCTACAAAACCAAAAGAAGATTGGAGAATATACCTAGAAACATTAATGCCAACCTGCCAGAGTAGTGTACACATGTGGTTATGGCTACTTACCAAAACATAAAAGCAGCTTTTATGTTAGTAGTGCTCTATTTTAATTTTGTGTCTTCTCATTATTAAACCAGACTGATACACGGAGCATAAAATTTCTCTGCTTTCACTTACGTTTTTTCTCCCCTGTGGGTAATTTCTTTTAGGATTTTACATTAATAATTTAATTTAGTTATTCATATACATTCTTTAAACACGTATTTGTCAAGTTTAGAATGAGTGAGAAAAAAAAAATAAAGCAAATTTGGCAACTCTTCCAGTCTCCCTCCACACTGAAATAACCTCCAAAGAGGAAGGAAGACCATTCAAGACAATTATAAAGAGTGAAAAATTGTATTTGGCATCCTCCTATTCTCTGTGTAAGCATCTGAAATTTTCACTAGATGCCGACAGTGTGACCTGCTCCTTGGCTGCACAGTACCTCCCAATACCAATTTCCCATCAGGACCTATTCTGGACATATTATGCTGTAAACCTGCACTGTCCAATATGGGAACCATTGCCACATGTGGCCACTTAAATTTAAATTAGTTAACATTAGCTGAAACCGGTTTGGCTCAGTGGCTAGAGCGTCGGCCTACTGACTGAAAGGTCCCAGGTTCGATTCCAGTCAAGGGCATGTACCTGGGTTGCGGGCACATCCCCAGTAGGAGATGTGCAGGAGGCAGCTGGTCGATGTTTCTCTCTCATCGATGTTTCTAACTTTCTATCTCTCTCCCTTCCTCTCTGTAAAAAATCAATAAAATATATTAAAAAAATAAATTAGTTAACATTAAAAATATTAAAAATAAATTTCTTCATTAACATTAACCATACTTTAAGTGTTCAATAGTCATATGTGGCAAGTGTCTAACATATTGAACAATACAGATATGGAGATTTCCAACCACAAAAAGCTCTTTGGAAAGCACTAATCTAGAAATGTCCCTATTCTTCTCCCATCTCTAATCAAAATTCAGCAGGCCTCTATCTTGGCCTCTTGATACCCTAGTTCTCTGTTTTACATGTTGTCTAATGAAATGCTTGTACTTAGATATTAATTATTTAATGATCTATGTTAACCTCTCTGGAGATCTTTGGTACAACCCTGGTATACAGAAATTAAATACTAATTAAATACTGAATTTTATTGTAGAAAATTACCTATAGGTAATATAAAGCTGTCAGGTTAACTCAAGTTAGTTTTCAACTTTTTTAAAATACAAAAAATATACAAGAATCTGAGAAAGTCATGAATCATATTTTCCAAAATGATAAAAATAAAATCAGAATAGATACTTTATTATAATAAATTAATCAGAAAGTAACATGAAAAGGCAGCAATAAAATATAAATAAAATGTTTGAAAATGTTGATAATGGTAATTGACTCTTGGAAAGTACAAAATACAGAACTTTTTATTAATATATTATCTACTATGGATTCTTTTTTATCTATTATGTATGAATTAATCTCATAAAAGTAAGTACTGATGCCAGTATTTTTATAAGTTTTTATACTGCCCATTTGACTTGAGTAGACATTTAAATCAACTGAGTAAAATACTTTTTAGCATTTCTGTTTTTGATTATCTTAATTCCATTAACACAACTATTTGACATATTCATAAGCTCTGTGTTGATAGCTAATAGTATATACACAATTGACTAGAATATGATCTTTGCCACTTGGGAACCTGCTAAAATTCAGGGAACGCCATGAATAGCCAATAATTATAAAAAGGTAAAAGGAATTAGAAGTACAAATCACTAGTCATAAATATAGTTACTGGGATGTTAAATATAGCATAGGGAATATAGTCAATAATCTATTCTAATAAAAGAATAATATGCTAATTAGACCGGGAGACCTTACAGACGACCTTCCGGACCTCCTTCCGGACAAAGCTGTGGCTGGGAGGGCTGAGGCAAGCCACCAAGGCTGGGGGGGCCCTCGCAGAGCCCCAGCTGGGTGGGCAGGGCCTCCCTCTGCGCAGCATTGATCACGGAACCCTGTCAGGGTGGGCAGGGCAGGTAGGGCCTCCCTGTGGGCAGCAATTGATTGCAGGGCGGGCAGGGCCTCCGTGTGGGTGTGGATTAATGGTGGAGCCCAGACCAGGTGGGAAACGCCTGCCTCTGTTCTGCCATTGATCGCAGAGCCCAGACCTGGTGGGCAGGCCTCCCTGAGGGCCGAGATCAATGGTGAGCCCAAGCCTGGTGGGAAATGCCTGCCTCTGCTCTGCCATTGATCCCAGAGCCCCAGCCGGGTGGCCAAGGCCTCCCTCTGTGCAGCATTGATCACAGAGCCCTGGAAGGGTGGGTAGGCAGGCAGGAGGGGCAGTTGGGGGTGAGCAGGCTGGCAGGGCGGGGTAATTGGGGGTGATCAGGCCAGCAGGGGTGGCATTTGGGGGTGAACAGGCTGGCAGGAGGGGCAGTTTGGGGCAATCAAGCCAGCAAGCAGGGGGGAAGTTGGGGGAGAGCAGGCTGTAGGCAGAGTGGTGAGGGGTGATCAGGCAGGCAGGCAGGTAAGCAGTTAGGAGCCAGTGGTCCCAGATTGTGAGAGCGATGTCTGATTGCTGGGATTTCCTGTGGGATAGGGCCTAAAGTGGTAGTCGGACATCCCCTGAGGGGTTGCAGATTGGAGAGTGTGCAGGCCAGGCTGAGGGATACCCCCCACCCATGCACAAATTTCATGCACTGGGCCACTAGTCCTATATAATAAAAGACAAAAGGGTAATTAACCGTACCTCTGCTACGCTTCCCATTGGCTAATCAGCGAGATATGCAAATTAACTGCCAACAAAGATGGCAGCCAGCAGCCATGCAGCTGAAGTGAGCAGGAGGTTTGTTTGCTCCAGTGATGGAGGAAGCCAAGGTTCCCCACCTGCCGCGGCCTGCTCTAAGCTCTGAAAGCAACAGCTCCAAAAGCAACAAAGTTTCAATTATAGAAGCTAAACAAACCCCAGATACCTGCTTTCAGCCAGCCACGGTCTCAGAGCTGGAAGTGCCAGTGAAGGCAACAGAGTTTCAATTATAGAAGGTAAATAAATCCCAGAATTAAAAAAAAAAAAAAAGGAAAAAAGCTGGGAGCTTCAGTCACAGGCCAGCCTGAAAACGGCCCTCAGCCCCTCACCCAGACTGGCTAGGCACCCCAGTGGGGACCCCCACCCTGAAGGGGGTGTGGCCAGCCTGAAAACAGCCATCAGCCCCTCATCCAGGCTGGCCAGGCACCCCAGTGGGGACCCCCACCCTAAAGGGGGTATGACCAGCTACAAGCAGCCATCAGCCCCTCACCCAGGCTGGCCAGGCACCCAAGCGGGACCCCCACCCTGATCTGGGACACCCTTCAGGGCAAACCAGCTAGCCCCCACCCGTGCACCAGGCCTCTATCCTATATAATAAAAGGGTAATATGCAAACTGACCCTAACAGCAGAAAGACTGGGAATGACTGGTCACTATGACACACACTGACCACCAGGGGGCAGACTCTCAATGCAGGAGCTGCCCCCTGGTGGTCAGTGAGCTCCCACATGGGGGAGCTCCTGCTCAGCCACAAGCCAGGCTGATGGCTGCCAGTACAGCGGTGGTGGTGGGAGCCTCTCCTGCCTCCTCAGCAGCGCTAAGGATGTCCGACTGCAGCTTAGGTCTGCTCCCCGCTGGCAAGTGGACATCCCCCAAGGCTGCCGGGCTGCCAGAGGGATGTCTGATTGCCAGCTTAGGCCCAATCCCCTGGGGAGCAGGCCTAAGCCAGCAGGTGGTCATCCCCTGAGGTTCCCAGACTGCAAGAGGGCACAGGTCAGGCTGAGGGACCCCCCCCCCCCAGTGCACAAATTTTTGTGCACCGGGCCTCTAGTCTATAATAATAAAAGGGTAATATGCTAATTAGACCGGACATCCTTCCGGATGTCATTATGGACAAAGCGGGGGCCAGAGTGAAGCCCGGGTCCCAGGTGCCTGCCATCGGCCAGAGGGAAGCCGCCTGGGTCCTGGGTGCCTGCCAGTGGCTGGAGGAGGGAAACCCAGGTCCTGGGTGCCTGCTGGCAGCTGAAGGGAAGCCGGTGCCGGCAGCCGGGGGAAGGAAGGCCTACTCTTGGATGAATTTTCATGCATTGGGCCTCTAGTATTGTAATAATTATGTATGATGCCAGATCGGTACTAGATCTACTGGAATGATCACTTCATAAGGTATATAAATGTGTAATCACTGTTTGTTATACACATGAAACCAATATAATATTGTATGTCAACTATAATTGAAATAGAAATTTTAAAAAAGTTGTACTGTAAAAAGTGCTATAAGAGTTATGGGTAAATGTTTTCAGAACTTTTTCTTTAAAGCATATTATATTAAGCTCAGGGAGTTAAAGTTTTGTGAAAGAACTGGGATTTGGCTGAAATATATATATATATATATATATATATATATATATATATATATATATATATATATAATAGCATGGAGAAGGGTCCATTTATTTGAAGGTGCTGCTGAAATACAGAGTATATAATTGGGAGTGATGGGATTTAAAGTTGAAAAGGAAGTTTGGGACCAGATTACAGACATTTTGAATGCGAGGGTAGTAAATTTACACTTTATTCTGTGGGAAAGTGAGAAACAGTAAATTGTTTTTTTTTTCTTTATTTTTATTGTTGACACTAAAACACTGAATCATAATATGATACTTAAAGATGAAAAGCTATATAATACAATAAATATGGAGAACATGTCCAATCATGCAAAAAGATATTTTAAATATTTGTCTAAAATGGGAATATGACAGTTTGGCCACAGGATAAGATAGACATATGTCATCCCAGATAATTTTTTTTCAAGAATAAAGTATAATCTAAACTTTAACCTATATTTTTTATCTAGTTCTCATAATATAAAATTTGGTACAGATATCAAGTTCCTGTGGTGCTAGAATATTTATGTTTGATTTCCAGCTTTTTCACCTCTGGCTGAGTAATCTTGGGCTGGTAACTGAACCTCTCTGGAGCCAATCATATCATCTGTAAAATGTAGATAATGAAAGTAATTACTTCATTATCTTGTAAAGATTAAATGTGTTAATGCAGGTTCCCAATAAATAGGGGATAATATCTATAATAATAAAAGGGTAATATGCTAATTAGACCAGATGTCATTCCGGATGTCATTCCGGACATCCTTCTGAATGAACCTGGGGCCTGAGGGAAGCCCAGGTCCCAGGTGCCAGAGGGAAGCTGGTGCTGGCAGCCGGGGGAAGGAAGGTCTACTCTTGCATGAATTTCATGCATTGGGCCACTAGTTATTATAATAATTGTTAATGTGGTAAATAATGGCATAGACCTCCTCAAAGTAGGGCTTTATTGGTTGTTATGTTATGAAAGTTCTATTAATCTCCAAAGCTTCCTCATTTAATGATTAACTGATTTATTAGTTCATTCATTTATTTTTTCCATAATAGTTTAATCCATTCATTTTCATTCTGGAATAATTAAGATATTATAGGGAAAATTAATTTTGCCTAGAGTTTTAGGGTTGAATTCACAAAGAAGTTATAATATAGGCATAATTTATAACTATCTTAAGTTCCATTTTACTAATACTCTATTGAAAGGCAGGCAGGCATTTTGGGTGGAATTAACTCACCTTAAGCCCCAGAAGTAGGCCTAGATTGTGGTCCACACTACTCATTTTAATTTCATATGCTTTGCAACAGTGATAGGATCAAGAATGTGTACCAGCCTTTAACTGTCCTTATCTCAATGAGGACCAGAATATTTTAATAATTGAAAAAATAAGAGACACTCTCTTTTTTTCCCCACTGGTAAAAAACAAGACAGCATGCACCAGGATAAAGATGCAATTGAAAACTCATCTGTAATTTTAACCAATGTATTTCTGCTCTATAACCCCTTCTTTGATATCCTAACTTTTGCCAGGCAGTCTCTATAGAGGTGTGATTCTAATCAGAGGTGTGGTTCTAATTTTTTCTGTGCATTGTGATAACTATTTCCTCCTTGCATTCTTTCTGTCCCAGACACTGTACCAGTTTTTGTTGTTTCTAATATCTGGATTCTCTCACTGTTTCTTTTTTTGACTTCTTAGATCTCCATCACATATGAAACTGATGCTATATAAAAACTTTTCTTTGAAATTCCCAGAATGGTTCTGGTTTTCTACTGGATCATGGTTGATTTGGAGCTTTCATAATGAAAAGATTATATTCTCTTCAAACTAAATACTCCTAGTGTTTTTATTAAAAAGAAAACAAAGAAATTTATTGTGCTTGCTGTGCTTTCTATGTTATTAGATGCCATTTGTCCAAGTATGAGTCTATGATGGTGTCTACATATTTACCACACCCTTTATGGATTTTTGGAGGGGAAATATAAAGGCAATGGTTCTTAGAGAAAATCAAGTCATAGTTACTAGTGATGAGGAGTGTTAAGGCAACAATAATGTCAGAGAGAGCACTAGTATAGGAGTATGCTAAGTGTCCTTCTTCCAGGGGTTGGCAGTTATGCAATGCTCAATAGGACTCTCTCTAAACAAGTCATTTAGAAACACAGTTCTACTAGTTTATTGCTGAGTTTTCATTTTCAAATACTGTTTCTAGATAGAATAAAGTTTGTAAGATGAGCCCATCTATATTTTGTAATATTTTCATATAAAATATGGTAATATTTTCATATCAAAAGCAATAAAAAATAGAAAGCATATTTTCATGTCCAAAGCAATAAAATAGGGAAAGCAGGAACCCAAACCATAAAGTATGCAATAAAGAAAGAAAGGCGTGGAGGAGATAAAAAGAGCTTTGATGCCTTTCATGTTTGATTCATTTGAATGAAGCAATGCTTTATCCAACAGGGTAAAAATCTTTGACTCTTCTCTAGGCAGAGATGAGATTTATGGTTTGTAATTCTGCTATGAATGTCATTGGGAGTATTTTGTCTTGAAGCTGTAGTTATAGTAATTTGGCCTTTGTTTTAAGCAATTGCAGCTGTACCCTAATGCTGCTATGAAGGTGACTTAGAAAAATGAAGAAAGACTTTGATAATTAACCCCTCAATACTCGATGCCACTGGTCTCTGATTCAGACTAAGGTAAATTTTCTAGATTGATTAGTATTTAACCTTGTTTGAAGGCTCTCATTACCACTATATCAAAGGTAAATGAGAAGTTAAATTTATATAGTCTTGTTGGTATTGAATTTAAGATAAGAGGGCATTTACTGTTTAGTGATAAGAGAAAAGATCAAGTTGGAATGGTCTATCAGGTTGATAGATAGTCTAGTAACCAGGTTTCAAATGAAAGCTTGAAGGCTGGGTATGTTTATCCTGGAAATATAGGAGAAAAAGAGAACAGAAATAGATGTCATTAGCTATTTCCTACCCTCTATTGTGGAAGAGATACCAGTATTTTGTGTAGTCTCAGAAGAAAGAGCTAGAATCAAAGGCATAAATTTCAAGGCAACAGACTTCCAATTAAAATAAAGACAAATTTCCTAATAGAAGTATTAGAATTCATAAATAAAATACTTTGTCTTGTGAGTGAGGCAATCTGTATATATAAAAGACTAAGCAACCGGCTGACCTGCCAGTAGGTATAACACACACTGACCACCAGGGGCAGACACTCAATGCAGGAGCTGCTGAGTTGCAGTGACTTGGCAGCGGCGGTTCTCGGGTGATACACCCTGAAACCAGAGAGGAGGGAGCCCAATTCCTCACGGGGCCACACGATTCCACCTTCAGCCATGGGTTATGTTGTTGCTGGGGCACTGTTGGCCCTGAATCTGGTTATTGCACATTTGTGTTTGTGTTCCACACCCTGTACAACAGCAACTCTGCTGAGTGCCCTCTCAAACTCCGGGACCCCTCAGGGGATGTCAGAGAGCCGGTTTTGGCCCGATCCCCACAGGCCAGGCCGAGGGACCCCACCTGCCAGAAGGACCCACTCACTCTGCAGACACCTTTCGAGCTGCAGCGCTGTCCCAGGTGTGGCTGGCCAGGGAGGGACTGAGGAAGGTTGGCTCCAGAGCATGTTTGGCTCATCTTGCCCAGTCCTGCCCTGCCAGCCACCTTCTAATTAATTTCCTTTCTATGTGCACGAATCCGTGCACTGGGTCACTATTTATAATGATAAATGTAAAATTTACAAGAAAATAGCATAATATAGTAGATATGGGAAGAGTGGTTGAATTTAGATGAGTGGGACAGGTTCACATTTATGCTTTGAACTAAATTATAGGAAGACATCTCTCTTTTTTTAAAAAAATATATTTTATTGATATTTTACAGAGAGGAAGGGAGAGGGATAGAGAGTTTAGAAACATCGATCAGCTGCCTCCTGCACACCCCCCACTGGGGATGTGCCCACAGCCAAGGTACATGCCCTTGACCGGAATCGAACCTGGAACCCTTGAGTCCGCAGGCTGACGCTCTATCCACTGAGCCAAACCGGTTAGGGCAAGGAAGACATCTCTTCATCAATGATCTTGAGTAAGTATTTTCTAGTCAGAGGGAAGAGTGGATAAAGACACTATAGAGAGAGAGTAATATTTTGTCCTGCTTTAAAAATAGATAGAATATCAATGTGGCTAGACTATGGCATAAGCCGTGACAAGCAGTATTTAATTTAATCTAAGGTCAGTAGAAAGTCATTGAAGAATTTTAAACAGTGGAGCAAAATGGTCTGACTTTTAATTTGTTGGCCATGTGGAGAATGAATGATTGTGTTCAATGGTAGAGGCCAGGAGACCAGTAAGGGGGCTGCTTGAATGGTCTACATAAGGATGACAATCTTTTCTTGTAATATCCAGAGGATAAATATTTTAGACTTTGTGGCCATATAGTCTCAGTTACAACTACTCAATTCTGCCATTGTCCATAGACAAAAACATAAGTGAATTTTCTTGGCTGTGTTGAAAGGAATTGGAAAATAATTAGAGGGAGAGAGTCATAGAGAAAGGCACAAAGAAGTTGGCTTTAAAATTTATAGACCACATAAGCAGGAGGAAATGGTATTGTTAATTAAAGTAGGAACAAGGAGGAGGAAACAGTTCAAAGAAAGATATACATGAAACCATATCTTGACATATAGAATAAAAGTTTAGGCAGTAGATACAATTTTTGGATTATTTCTTGGGTGAAAATTTATTGAATTAAATATGCCATCTTAGCATAAAAGATGAGAGTATGAGAAAAGAAGAGGGTTTCAGGGGAAGGATTATGCTAAAGAATAGTCAGGATAAAAAGTAGGAGTGGAGAACACAGGGAAGAAAGAATAAAGAGGTGGAAGAGAATGAAGAGGAAGTGTTATGAAAGCCAAGAAGGGACTGCAGAAAAGAGGGTGTGGTCAATAAAAAAGTCCAAGAGGATCTCAGAATCTAGTAGGTCATTATGGAAATACGAGTGACCCAGTGTACGGATTCATGCACATTGAAAGGAAATTAATTTGTAGGTGGCCGGCGGGGCGGGACTGGGTGAGACAGGCTGGACACACCCTAGAGCCAACCTCCCATGGTCCTTCCCCAGCGTCTGTGGAGTGAGCAGGATCCCTCTGGCAGGTGGGGCCCCTCAGCCTGGCCTGAAGGGATTAGGCCAAGACCGGCTCTCAAACATCCCCCGAGGGGTCCCAGAGTGTGAGAGGGCACTCTGCAAAGTTGCTGTCGTATAGAGAGTGGAACACAAATGCAAGTGTGCAGTAAACCAGATTCAGGGCCAACAGTGACCAGCAACAACATAACCCATAGCCTAAGGTGAAATTGCGTGGCCCCACAAGGAATCAGGCTCGCTCCTCTCTGGTTCTGGGGTGCATCACCCAAGAACTGCTGCTGCCAAGTCGCTGCAGCTCGGCAGCTCCTGCGCTGAGCGTCTGCCCCCTGGTGGTCAGTGCACATCATAGTGAGCAGTTGGATGTTTGGACACTTAGCATATTACCCTTTTATTAGTCTAGATATATGAGAGTATATTTAGTAAAGTGTGGGTGTGGAAGGGCATGTCTACTGTGGAAAAAAAGAGTTTGGAAATAGCTGCCTACTGAGAAAAAAGTATTTAAACATTTATCAGCATGTAATATGATCTTGAAAAAATAATAGTTTAACAGTCAAAGCCAATAAGCTTCTAATTTTGAAGGGCTGATCATTGAGATTCTTTTGGAAGTGAGGTGTAATTGAAGATTCAATTAGAAGATTTATAAAGTTATCTGACCTTGAG
This sequence comes from Myotis lucifugus, assembly GCF_000147115.1. Lineage (NCBI taxonomy): Eukaryota > Metazoa > Chordata > Mammalia > Chiroptera > Vespertilionidae > Myotis > Myotis lucifugus. Next base: position 1,397,485 of record NW_005871218.1, on the reverse strand, counting down.
TATTCTGAAAAGGAATTGGAATATGATAAGAGGATGATGCAACATAAAATTTTGTCTACATCAATTGTTAGAAAGGAACTTATAGCCTAACCAATATAAGTCCCTTCCTTCATCTATAACAGTGATGGCGAACCTATGACACGCGTGTCAGAGGTGACACACGAACTCATTTTTTTGGTTGATATTTCTTTGTTAAATGGCATTTAAATATATAAAATAAATATCAAAAATATAAGTCTTTGTTTTACTATGGTTGCAAATATAAAAAAATTTCTATATGTGACACGGCACCAGAGTTAAGTTAGGGTTTTTCAAAATGCTGACACGCCGAGCTCAAAAGGTTCGCCATCACTGATCTATAAACTGAACTTACACCACTTCTTTGTTGGCTGGCATGAAAATGAAATACATAGACTTTCTGCGTGCTGATGTAAAAATGGTCAGCCGGTGTAATGTCCTTTCTCTCTGCCTCTCAATGCTTTCAGCAAACCCACTGCCTTATGTACATTTTTTTTTTTATATATAAGGGCAAATCAGGTAGACTGAAATCAAGCCTGCACAGGCCAAGACTCCCTGAAATGAAACATTTGATTAATGCTTCAATTTCTACTAATGGCATAGCTCCCTTTCCAGCTCAGTCAGCTTTGATTTTTCTTCTTTTCTTCCCCAGAACAATCAATTATCTAAATTGTAGTTGTTCATAACATGGGTTTGTAGTCAGAAATCTTAGATTTATATCTTATCTCCACTTATTACTAGATATGTGAATTTGGGCAAATTATTTCACCTCCCAGAATCTCAATTTCCTCATCCGTAAGGTGCAGATAACATGACTACTTATGATTACATTTTAGTAATAATTAAATAAAATAATCCATATATAGTGCTTAACTCAGAGTCTGACACATAGTAAAGTTTCAATAAATGCTAGTTACTATGTTAATAATGATGTCAAGATTTTTACATGATATCTGTCATGCTCCTTATTCTCCTCTGTACTCAGCTATAAAATGGCACAGACTTTTATAATAACTGGCTAAACTTATGACCATCCCTAATGTCAATCCTTCTAATTTATAATTTGTTGGTACACTATATAGTCTTCGAAGCATAGTTCTCTTGATATCATTATGCTAGGAACTACCTTTAATTTCCTGCAGGATATGTACCAAAATTTTAGAATAGTAGTCATACCCCTCCTCTATAGTTCTAACTTTCCTTTCCTCCACTACCCTTTTCTGCATCAGATGCTGACACCTGCGGAAGCAATCGTTCCTATGAGAATTGTCAAGTCTATACTACTGTTATATAAGGTTTTTTTCACATACCGTATTACCTACACCAAACATCATCATCCCAATAAGACTCCCTTGGATGTGTTTTGGAAGCAGATTTTTCCTCCTCTGCATGAACACATTTAACACTTTCTCTGAACTTCAAAGGGTACTTTCTGTTTCATGTTTATTTATTCTTTGCAATAGTCCCCATTCATCTTAGACAGTCCTCTCCTTCACAACTTATCCTGATGTTCATTATATCCTTCTAACATTGAAGTCCCCTATGGTAAAACTATTCTCTGTTGTTTTTGGAACTGCCTGTAAGCTGGATCGATAGACTGTGTCACATAGCATTAAAAGGTAACTTAGACTGAAAAAACTCAGTCAATTGTCTGCTGTTATATAAACAATAAATTTTATTTTCAACAAGTTATTTCAATATTATAATGTCATTTTACTGGATTTTAGAAAACAAACTTACCAGATATGTGGTTTTCCTATATTAGTTTAAGGTAATCGCTTCTCGGCCTTTTGGCTAAGATCAAGTATAGTTTAAGGTAACCACATACATATATTTGATAGTATACCATTCTCCAGTATATTAGGCCACTCAAGTAAACTTTTTTTTACTAAGTCACTGAAATAGTTACTCTGTCTTCTACCCTTACTGCACAGTGTCTTTACAATGTATCACTTTACTACATATCAGTGAGTTGGGAAATATATCAGCATTATTCTTACTCATCTTAAGCTACTTTCTCATAGTAACTGAAGATCAAATTGAAGATGAGCATTATCTCCTGTGGAATGATTTTAGACAAATGCCACATGTTTTTATTTTATTTTTAAAATTTAAATCAAAGTTTTTATTGCTGAGGACAAGAGTTACTTTAGGAAAACATTTGAAAAGAAATACTATCATTTCAAGATAATTCACATTTTAATGAGTTCGTTAAACACTATGTTAATAGGTCATTTAAATTGATTTGTACACTTGAAAACATATTTTAATTAATTAATTAATTAATTTATTTTTAATTCTTTATTGTTTAAAGAATTACATAAGTCTCCTTTTTTCCCTATTGACCTCTCCCCGGCCACCCCCACACCCCAGCACATTTCCTTACCCCGCTACTGTCTGTGTCCATTGGTTATGCTCATAGGCATGCATACAAGTCCTTTGGTTGATCTCTTACTCCCTTACCCCCTGCCTTCCCTCATAGGTTGGACAGTCTGTTTGATGCTTCATGACTCTGGTTCTATTTTTGTTCATCAATTTATGTTGTTCATTATATTCCACAAATGAGTGAGATCATGTGATATTTATCTTTCTCTGACTGTCTTATTTCGCTTAGCATTATGCTTTCTAGTTCCATCCATGCTGTTTCAATTGGTAAGAATTCCTTCTTTTTTTTTTTTTTTTAAAAAAAAGCGTATTCCATTGTGTAGATGTACCACAGTTGAAACCATATTTTTAAATGAGAAAGAAGTGTTTGATTGCTTTCTAACATTGAGGAGAATGTTTTGCATAGCAGAAAATGATTCTTTATGTTGATAAACATATATTCATTTGGAAAAAATAATAAAAATTTTAACCAATATACAGGGATTATCTATTAAAATTTTTACATAAAAATATTAAACGCATTAAAAATTTTGAGGAATGTGTTGTTTATTAAAGAATCTTATTCTATTTAAATTGAATTGATAAATTACTGAATAACTTAGATAAAATATAAATTATAGTGTGTGAACATTAATTGTATTTATTAGCCAGTAGAGTCAATTTTTTTAATAGAGAAATATATGCAAGCATCTTTTGTTTTCTAAAGCTAATCCTGTAAGGCTTTGTGTTAAGAAGTGTTAAAAATAGCTTATTCTTATATTCTGATGAAAAGAGAGAAATTTTTCATGATATGTAGTTTATACTTGCTTTTTAAATCGAATCAGGCAAACAATTTTAATTAATTCAGACAGTCACTCTATAGTGTCTGTGCCCTTTAGGGACTTTTTCATTATGGATGCAAATTTGTTCCTAAAATAATGAGCATGTCATTATCCTGTTTTATTCATTTAGGTGGTCAGAAAGTGAATAAAAAATCATTTGATGGTGAAATAATTCTTTTGATTACAGTAAGGGCATTAACTTTGGTATTTCTGTGTCATTTTCTTGATCATTCTCAAACAATGCTTCTCTGTGCAAGGCAGTGCAGCTGATGAGGGCAGGGATGCCAAGGAAAGCTTAGCGTGAAATATGTATATTTCACACTGTCTAAATATAGATTTGGGCTTGCATTGGATAGAGAATAAGTATCTTCCCATCTAAGCATGCAGGCTGTATATTATGTACGAGAATAGAATAAGAAATTAGGAGGCTTTTAATAAAGCATTTGAGTTTAAAATTTTTAATCAAGCTTATATTTATAAAATTTGGGTCGCTCTGTTGCCATTTTTCTTAGAAAAGACACCCACAATGTAGATGAGTATCAGAAGGCTGTGCCACTAACTTTGAGAATTCTTAGAAGAAATATTTGGCACAAGACAGCCCTTCATCATGTAAAATTGCTCCAATATAATGCTTCATATTTCATTTATTCATTCATTAAAATTTTCTTGTGCCTATCAGGTGCTAGAGGGGGAAACAAATGTAGAAACATAGTCAAATAGAGTTCACATTATCATAATAATCTCAATAATGAGTGTGTGAAGGAGGCATCTAAGTATTTAGGCAAAGGAAGCAGAGTGTGCAAAAAACAGAGACTAAAAAGATCAGCATCCATTTGAGAATTTTTGCTAGATTATTGAAACCTAGATATCAATTGCAGACGATGCTTCAGAAATAGAGGTCATGGAGTGCCTTTTATTCAGTTTTATCTTTTTATAGTAACAAGAAGACATTAAATGTGTGTTTTTTTTAAATTACTGCAAAGTAAAAGTTTCAATGGAGTTAGTGAATATTTCCCCAATTGCTCTCTCCCCAACATACCTAATATAATCAAACATGTCGCAAACCAAACACATCTTCTAGTTCCAAACACTGGCCTCCCTCTGTCCTTTATCCCTGAGCTCATTACCCGACACCTGAATTTCTACAGTGAGTGGTAGTTGATGTCTCTGACTAGTCTTGAAAACAGCAAACTATGCTTCATGCAGCTAGACTGGTTTTCCTAAAGCGCAGTGGTTGCATAGCTCATTGGTATCCTTCCCATCAAATATGAATGTTTTTGTATTTTCAGAAACCTTCACAATCTGTCCCTAATTAAGCTTTCACACCTCATCAGCTGCCATTCTCCCACAGACTCTATGTTCCATCTAACCAAGTATCTCAAATTCTACTGAGCGCCATTTTCTCTGTTACCCCTCCATGCCTGTACATGTGCATGCAGTGTCTATTCCCTGGTGAGTCCTCTTACTCCAGCGACAAGTCTTTTCTTTGAAGATTAAGCTCAAATTTTGTCTCCTACATGAAATTTTCTTTGACATCCAAAGTCAGAGCTGGTCTCTCTCTACCTGGATGCTTACAGTATTTAGATTTCTCCTCAATTATAGTATAGCCATATTATATTGATATTTATACATCTGTCTCTTTCAATTAGGATGTAGAATTCAAGGATATACTAGACTTCATACCCTCCCTTCTTCCAGTACCTGGTGTAGTGCCTGGCTCTTACAAATGCCGAGTAAATGTGAAAAAAATATATAGCATGTATAAGTAAACATTTACCTGTATTCTCAATTGCTTCTTTAAATAATATGTCAACTTTTATTATTACAGATGTGGGAACTGAGGTCCGGAGATATTATTTGATTTGCCCTTTGTCACATTGCTAATAATCCACTGAGCTGGGAATTAAAACTAGGCATTCTGGTAACAAATCCTAAATTATTCTCATTTCAATAATTTCTTTGTAAACTGCAATGTTCAGCAGGATTTTTGATGTTCATAAGAGTTTGTATTTCAAGCAGATAATTTATTTTGGGGTATAAACTATGGTATATTTTTATGATATGACCCTGTACCCTCAATTTGATTGAAGGACATGGTTGAAACTGGATAAATCTATAAAAAATAAGGATATTTTACTAAGTTTATGTATCGGGGACTTATTTTTAGTAAGTCAGATCTAAGGAGAATTAATCATCTATTTGTACTTGAGGCTATCACTTTTTGATCAAAAGTATGATCTACTCAAATCGCATCAAATTGCATGAAGTTAGATCATACTTTCTTGTCAAATGTATTGAGGGTAAGATGTTAGAAACTGTTTCTTTTCTAAATTTTTTTGATTATTACAACAAAATGAAAGGACACTTGTGATTGGATACCATCACTGCCCATCTTTCAGACACCAAGAAGTTTATAAAAGGGGTCGGGATCCATTTCTGAAACAGTTACTCAGTCATGCCCATTGAATTTGGCTTTGGGGGTGGGACATTTATTTGCTCTGTTCTTTCAATTTGATGAGTTTCAAATTCTAAGAAAAAGAAGTCTTTGAAGCACAAACAGAAAATTAGCATTGAGCATATGTCTCTGTTGCTTAATGATGCTTTGTGTAGAGAGAGAAAGGAGCAGAAGAAAACTTTTGAAAGATCTCTGTTTCTTTATATTCTGTCACCTCTAGTTAATTGCATTATAAAAATCAATAAAGTCTAACAAACAAAAAGAAAAATTCCCCAAATTTGGCAGCATTATAAAGCATACAAGTAAAGTTTATGTTTTAAGATGGTAGTTTCTAAAATATCAACCTATGAAGATTCAACATATAGCCCATTCTCAACTTTTATGTGTCAAAGATTTAAACATAAATTTTTAAAGTTTTCTCAAAGCAATTTGAATTTTATGTCTACAAATAAGGAAAGATGAGAGACAACAACAATGAAATGAACAAGAAGCCAGAAGAAGATGCTCAAGAGATGATTTGTCACAACAGAAAATGTGGAGGTCAAAATTTTAGGTCAAAGTCATAGGAACCTTAGTGATGTTTTAACAGATCAACAGACTTTTGAAGATGACTTTGCATATCCTTGTTCCAACTTTATTCAGCTTAAGCCATTGCTAATAGTTTTGGCTGTTATGATTATAAAATATTATCTTGGTTCGGGTTTCTTCAGATGTATTCCCACAAGTAGAATTGCTAGGTCATAAGGCAGAAACCCAAAACAGTAATTGGAAAACAATATATGTACCCCTATGTTCACTGCAGTGTTATTTACAATAGCCAAGATTTGGAAGCAGCCTAAGTACCCATCAGTAGATGAGTGGATTAAAGAAGCTGTGGAACATTTATAAAATGGAATATTACACAATCATAAAAAGAAGGAAATCTTACCTTTTGCAACAGCTTGGATGAAACTGGAGAATTATTACTCTAAGTGAAATAAGCCAGTCAGAAAAAGACAAATACTATATTATTTCACTTATATGTGGAATCTAATGAACAAAATAAACAATGAAACAGAATAGAAACAGACACAAAGATACAAAGAACAGACTGACAGCTATCAAAGGGAAGGGAGATTGGGGGTCTGTGTGAAAAAGGTGAAGGGATTAAGCAAAAAACCCCTCATAGACACAGACAACAGTAGGGTGATTACCATAGGGAAATAGGAGTGAGGGGAAGGCAAAGAGGGTATAGGGGGGATAAATGGTGATGGAAGGACTTGGGGCAGTGAACACACAGTACAATATATAGATGATGTAATTTAGAATTATACACTTGAAACCTATATAATTTTATTAACTAATTTATTAACTAATAAATTCAATAAAAATTACAACAAAACATTACATTGAAATTTGGAAGCACAAATTTCCCCAATAATGATAAATTCATGCTTAAAGTATTTGATTCTTTAGAAGCATTTTTTTTTATTGATCTCAACATTTACCAGCAAGGAAATAAAATGTGAAGTTGTTTTAATGCAATGTACTGCTAAAAAAATGATGATGGCCGAAACCGGTTTGGCTCAGTGGATAGAGCGTCGGCCTGTGGACTGAAGGGTCCCAGGTACGATTCCGGTCAAGGGCATGTACCTGGGTTGCAGGCACATCCCCAGTAGGGGGTGTGCAGGAGGCAGCTGATCGATGTTTCTCTCTCATCGATGTTTCTAGCTCTCTATCTCTTTCCCTTCCTCTCTGTGAAAAATCAATAAAATATATATATAAAAAAATGATGATGAAACAAACAACATAGCTATAGTATGTAACATCTTATAGGCTAAAAAATACTGATGTAACTAATGATTGAGAAATTATGCACATAATATGCATGATAACTGCATTTCCTTTTGTGATAACAGCCTCTCCAAAGACATCTGATAAATTCAGATGAATAAAACAATAAAACAACACAGGATTTCAGAACCACACATTTGAAAAAAAAACAATAAATTTTAAAAATATGATGAGTTAAAAAATACATATATATATTTGCATTATTTTCTCCTCAAAAAGTGAAGTGATTTTTGAAAAGATTTTACTAGTAACCAAGAAACCATATAAAGTGACGGAGGCAATTAATTCATACAAAAACTACTTCAACTTCAGTTGCAATTTCCCAACTTTTCTGCCATTTAAAAGCCTGTTGAGTGAAGGGATTAAGAAAGACAGATTGGAAGTTACAAAATAGTCTCGGGTATGTAAAGTACAGGGTAGGGAATATAGCCAATAATATTATAATAACTATGTGTGGTGCCAGGTGGGTACTGGAAATATCAGAGGGACCACTTTGTAAAATATATGATTGTCTAGTTAATATGCTGTGCACCTGAAACTAATACAAAATAATATAGACTATAAACTGTAATTAAAAAATAATTTAAAAACCATCAGCAACCAAAAAAGTTTTTTTTTAAAAGCCTATTGATCTGGCATTCATTTGCATCAAATCCAAGTCATTTCAGTAACCTGACTTTTTTACTGAACCTGGCCATCACTCCAACACACAAGATGGACACAAGATGGCCAGCAGGGGAGGGCAGTAGGGGGTACCAGGCCAGCAGGGCAGGGCATTTAGGGGTGACCAGGCTGGCAAGGGAGGGAAGTTAGGGGTGATTGGGCCAGCAGGGGAGGGCAGTTGGGTGTGATCAGGCCAGCAGGGGAGGACAGTTGGGGGAAACCAAGCCTGCAGGGGAGGGAAGTTGGGGGCAACCAGGCCAGCAGGGGAGGGCAGTTAGGGGTGACCAGGCTGGCAAGGGAGGGAAGTTAGGGGTGACTGGGCCAGCAGGGGAGGGCAGTTGGGGGCAATCGGGCCGGCAGGGGAGCAGTTAGGCATCGATCAGGCTGGCAGGGGAGTGGTTAGGGGTGATCACCCTGGCAGGTGAGCGGTTAGGGGCAATCAGGCAGGCAGGTAGGTGAGCGGTTGGGAGACAGCAGTCCTGGATTGTGAGAGGGATGTCCGACTGCCTGTTTAGGCCCAATGCCACCAGGATTGAGCCTAAATGGGCAGTCGGACATCCCTCGAGGGGTCCCAGATTGGAGCAGGTACAGGCTGGGCTGAGGGACAACCCCCCCCCCTCCATGCATGATTTTTGTGCACCGGGCCTCTAGTTTCCTTAATAAACATTCTTGTTCTATCTACTTGGCTATCCTGTATTAGGAATCTGCTGTAATGATATATGATAGAAAATTCAAACACAGAGAGCCATATGATGTCAAATATAAGTAATACCTATGTGAATATTGCATTGACCTTCTTTTGTGTCAATACTTTTTTTCTTTGACAATCTGAAATAGCTGACTCAATGATAGAATCAATAGTATAGTAATTGGAAGAAACCAGGGCAATAGAGTGTGTGGTTATTCTGACTGCTATTTTTAGTTCTATTGAAAATAAGACAAAATTGCCAAAACCGGTTTGGCTCAGTGGATAGAGCATCGGCCTGTGGACTGAAAGGTCCCAGGTTCGATTCCGGTCAAGGGCATGTACCTTGGTTGCGGGCACATCCCCAGTGGGAGATGTGCAGGAGGCAGCTGATCGATGTTTCTCTCTCATCAATGTTTCTAACTCTCTATCTCTCTCCCTTCCTCTCTGTAAAAAATCAATAAAATATATTTTTTAAAAAAAAGAAAATCAGACAAAATTACTTAGTTTTTTTTGCACTGTGAATGAATGAAACTTTTAAAAATTATAATAAATGATGTTATGGAAAACACATTGGGAAAAAGCAGATAAATACATTTTAGTTTCTTGCAGAGTGATGGTGTGACCTGTTACCACAAATAATTAGGCTTATCTGTCCCTAGACTGAGAGCAGATGCCTCTTACTTCATTAGCTACTTGGGGGTGGGGGGAGATGAAGGAAGCAAACCAAAAAGAAAATGACCACAATTAGGGATCCAATGGGGAGTCTCAAAACATTACAAAACAATGCAATATTATCTACCTACTTTTTGATATCATCTCCAAATATTCAGACCCCTGTCAACTGTCATATACAGTATGTCCTTAGAATTGATTCATCAGTACTTCTCCCCTTCGGTAGTGGAGTTGGGGAATAGAGTAGCACTGAAAAAACCATCCCTTGTGGTTAAGAGTAAGCCACAGCATTGACCTCTATCAGTTTAACTTGTCTTTCTTTGCTTCTAACTAAAGTGTAAATCCTTTGTTCTTAATTTACACATTTGAGATTCAGACCTTTGTAACATCTTCATATCAGGAAAAATACCACCCTGCTGTTGAAATCACTTGTATAATTTGTATCTTTCACAACGGGAACTGCATCATTGCCTCCTCTGCAATTACCCTGTAGTCAAGCCTTTCACCTCATTTTAAGTTTTTTATTTTTTATTCTTAAGCATTTCTTTACTTCTAATGGGCTTATTTGAATACCTTGGGATGCTGTAGCAATGTACTCATCTATATAATAGCTTAAAAGTATACTAAATTCACATTATCTTCAAAGTTACAGTCAAACTGTCTGAAAATATTACTTATGTGCTGATTTATGTTTACAAAATTGGCTATTTCAAAACTAATATTATCAGTACCTAAGAGGAAATTGTTATTTAATTCTGTCTTTCTCATTGTTATGTTTCCACAATGCTTTATATGTATGTCTGTCCTAAAATTATTATATTTTAAAATGTACTTATTTATGAATGTCTTTCTTTTTTTATTAAATTTATTTGGGTGATATTGGTTAATAAAATTATATAGGTTTTAATTGTACAATTCTGTGATACATTATCTGTACATTGAGCTGTGTGTTTACAACCCCAAATCAAATCTTCTTCTATCACCATATATTTGACATTCAACGCTTTACTAACTCCCCCTACTCCCTTCGCTCTGGTAACTGCCACACTGTTGTCTGTGTCTATGAGTTTTTGTTTTTGTTTGTTTGTTCATTTGTTGCTTTCAGGTTTAAATCACATGTATGACTGTAATCACATGGTTCTTGACTTTTTCTGACTGAGTTATTTTGCTTAGCATGATATTTTCAAGATCCATCCATACTGTCACAAATGGCAGTTTTTCATCTTTTCTTACCTCTGAGGAGTATCTATTGTATGTATGCATTTCACCTTCTTTATCCAATCATCTGTGGAAGGACACTTGGGTTGTTTCCATGACTTGGCCACTGTGAATAAGGCTGCAATGAACAGATGGGTGCATATATCTTTATGAATAAATGTGTTCAAAATTTTCAGATAGATATCCAGAAGAAGCATTGCTTGGTCATATGGTAACTCTATTTGTAATTTACTGAAGAACTTCCATATTGTTTTGCATACTGGCTATTTAATTGTACAATGAGCTCTTTGAAGGGTTGGAAATATCTTTTTTACCTATTTATTCTCTATGTGGAGTATATGACCTGGAATGTACTATTTAGTCAATAAATGTTTTTTGGTTCATTTAGCAAATTTTGGTATACCAAAATATATAAATACTAGAGGCCTGGTACATGAACATCATGCACAGGTAGGGTCCCTAGGCCTGGCTGGTGATCAGGGCCAATCGAGGCCTTCTGGCAGCTGGCCAGGGCCTCCGTTCCCTGGCTGCCAACTGCCGGCCAGGGCCTTCTTTTGTTCCATGCCACCCCCTGGTGGTCAGTGCATATCATAGCAAGTGATAGAACTCCTGGTTTCCCAGTCAAACTCCTATGGGGAAATTTTGCATATTAGCCTTTTATATATATAGACTAGAGGCCTGGTGCATGAAATTTGTGCATGGGGAAGTCCCTCAGCATGGCCTGAACTGTCTCCAATCAGGACCCCTTGGGGGATGTCCGACAGGGATCAGGCCTAAACCGGCAGTTGGGCATCCCTCTCACAATCTGGGACCCTGGCTCCTAACGGCTCACCTGCCTGCCTGCCTGATCACCCCTAACCACTCTGCCTGCCTGCCTACTTGATCACCTCTAACCTCTCTACCTGCCTGCCTGATCCCCTAACTGCTCTCCCCTCCCGGCCTGAATGCCCTTAACTGCCTCTGCCTCGGCCACCACTGTGGCTTTGTCTGGAAGGACATCTGGAAGGTCATCTGGAAGATGTCTGATCTAATTAGCATATTACCCTTTTATTAGTATAGATAATTTATCACATATAAAAATAGCAGTGAGGATGTTATTTCATAATCTAATTAGATCTACCTTTGTAATTTTCACTTGCAAATAAAATCCCTGCAATATGAACATATGACCCCTTAACACTAAGGTTGAGAAGCATCTCATTCAAAACTTATTGTACTCACCCTAACCAATGTGGCTCAGTTGGTTGGAGCATCCTCCTATACACCAGAGCTGTGGTTTGATTCCAGTCAGGGCGCATGGTTGATGTTATTTTTTCTCTCTCGCTTTCCCTTCCTTCTCTCTCTAAAATAAATATTAAAAACTTACTATAAGGTTAATTTTTTATTTAGTGTACCCAACCATTTCCTATCCTTTAGAGCATTATATAATGAGTCTAAAGTATCCTTTACTTGAGAGTCCTTCAAATATTTGAAGATAACTATTATTTCTATTTTAACTCTGATTTATGCTAAACATCCTCACTTGTTTTCCTATTATAAAATGATTTCCAGACCCCTCATCTTTCTAGTATATTCTTTTTTCACTGAGCCAAACTGACTAGGAGATATATATATATATATATATATATATATATATATATATATATATCTCAAAGAGTGAGAGATAGAAACATCAATGATGAGAGAAAATCATTGATCAGCTGCCTCCTGCACGCCCCCTACTGGGGATTGAGCCCACAACCAGGGCATGTGCCCTTGACCAGAATCGAACCCAGGACCCTTCAGTTCTCAGGCTCATGCTCTATCCACTGAGCTAAACCAGCTAGGGCTGATGGTTTTTTTTTCTGCTTTCTCATCTCACTTCTCACAGGTAACTATGTTTGGAAATTGAATTGGATTTTTCCATAATGTCACCTCAAACACACACACACACACACACACACACACACACACACCAAAAAAAAAAAATGCCTCTGGAGTTTTGTTTTATCTCAAAGAAAAAAATAAACTTGTTACAATATCGCTATGTCATTTTTTCCCAATGCAAACATCCTAAGTCATGAGTCATTTTAGGTTACATTCTCATTTAATTTATCAATAAAATCTCTTGAAAGGTTGCACTCAGGACTAAATATAAATTTGGATATAATTAATTTTCTTAACCATTTAATGTATACCACACAATGTGCTTGGTATTTAAAATGTTATACCATTTTCATTTTCAAAACAATATATGAGGTAGCTAGTATTCCAATTTTATACGTAAAAAATATATTTATAGGGGTTAAATTGCTCAAGATCGCTCATGAGTAGTCAGTTGCAAAGCTGTATATATATTTGCTTATTTTCAAACTTGATTCAGAAAATATTTTAGAATTTTTTCTGGGTCCACAAATCAATCATATAACTTAATTGTAAAATTAAAAACTAAATAACAAGACTTAACCAATTTGACTTAGTGGATAGAGCATTGACCCACGGACTGAAGCATCCCAGGTTCAATTTTGGTCAAGGGCATGTACCTTGGTTGGGGGCTCCATCCTTGGCCCTGGTTGGGCACAGGCGGGAGGCGACCAATCGATGCATCTCTCTCACATTGATGTTTCTCTCTGTGTGTCTCCCCCTCCCTTCCACTTTCTCCAAAAATCAATGGAAAAATATCCTTGGGTGAGGATTAACACAAGTGAATAAATAAATAAATAAATAAATAAATAAATAACAAGAAACAAGAAAAATCATAAAAACAGAGAACATGAAATTATGTCAAGAATGAGGTAAATAAATAAATAAATAAGTAGATTATGTATTTGTTATAGATACCCACAGATATGGTGCATATATTCTTAGTAATTGATGAGACTAGTTATTAGACCAGTTATTGAATTCATAAAGCCAATAAGATTAAAATTCTTTTTTTAAACGCAGTTGAAGTTGCCACTAAGAATAAAGAATTTCTGCTGTGTCCTTAGAAGAAGGACTCAGAGAATATGTTAAAATGAACATTTTCATAAAAGATATGATACAATTTATAGGGTTTTATTTTAGTGTCTCTTGACATAGTCAATATTCTGACTCCAAAGCCTTAAGCAGTAAGTCAATTTTGGGGGGAACCAAAATTTATTTATTTATTTTTTGTTTGTTTTTTTAGATCAATGGTAAAGTTTAGAACATCCGGAAGAATAAACGGATGCTCTAAACTTTTCACTATTTCTCTCTCTGTCTGTCTTTCTCTCTCATATATGCGATGTATAGTAATTTAACATTATAATAAGAGATTTCTGTATATATAGTTTATAGTATATGATATATAGATAGTAATTCAACTTTCAATAATAATCTTATGGTAATGGTTATAAAGCATGTGTCATTATGAAGACAGCTATTTTCTGTGGGAGTTAAATAGAGACCATAGACCTGGGAGTGAAAATGTGATAAATCTGATCTCATTCCAAATCCAGTACTTTTGCAGGTCTGTCTATAAATGTAGACTTTCTGGTGTAGATTAAAGAGAGATAATTATTTGAATTGATCTGGCAATTATACCTCTATTAATATTGACTACGTTTATTATGAGCGGTTAAATATGCCCAACCTGAATTACTTCTGCCCTGCTTTACTTCTAATATATCTCCCAAACCTTATTCCCCAAGAAAAAAACAATCCAACACCAATTCCCATAGTAAATTCCCAGAGGGCAGGAAACAAGTGACAGCAAACTATCATAAAATCCCACAGTAAGTAGACATTCCTGG
>NW_005871218.1:1381286-1382880 GCF_000147115.1 Myotis lucifugus | reverse complement strand
TCAAAGGAGTATGGCTTAGAGAGTAGAGAATGGCTGCCCATAGTAATTCTGTTGCCTTAGTGCATTTTTACCAGGAATATCATTGCCAAGCTTGCTGTGAAGCCAGGATGTGTAAGATTTTTTATATTAAGAATCTCTGCTAGTGACAGCAGCAGCAGGAAATCATGTAAACCAATCCTTCCCTGTGAGTGGAATGACATGCTTATTATTGATGGCAACCCTAAATGTTGCCAATAGCTGTTGTTCTTAGAGAGAAATGATAAGAGTGGTTTAGAATGGACTTATTTTTCTCCCTTGCACACAGCAATGAAGCAGCTTATCTCCATCAGCTGGTTGGGCACAGAGGCTGGAAAACAGGAGAGCTGAAATGAAATAAGAATGAGGCTTGTCCTGGAACATGCCTGAAGTGGGAGGACTCAGTGGCGGTTAGGGGACCAGAGAGAGTTTGGGCCAGCAGGCAAGTAGAGAGAAAAATATGTAGCTACTAAAACAAGCTGTACTAAGCCTCTAAGCCAAATTCCAGAAATCATTTATGGAGTGTAGCCATTCAGACCAGAAATAACTACAAATGAAAGCAGGCAAGGTCGACCTTATTCTACTTGTAAACAAATAAACTTTCAAAGTCAAGTTAGTTCTCCATAAAACAGAAATATTAAAAAGAATTTTTTAATTTAAATTTTATATATATATATATATATATTCAACTTCACAATCTATATGAATTTTGAGTATGAGAAAGAATAAATGAAACTCTTCGGAAATTTTAAACTAAATTGTCTTCTTTTGATTATTGTTACTTTTGAAAATGTTTAGAGACAAATATTTTCCAATTGATCTAATCAGATGAAAATAGTGGAAAACAAATTGCTATGTAGAAACATTGACAGATGATTTGGGTCCTAATTCTTTGTAGAAACTGTTTCTAATCCTCATCATGATACAGTAGGTCTTATGACTGTGGACAAACCACTTCACTTTCTGGATCTCTGCTTTCTCATTTTTCAAAGGCAAGTTAGTATTAATCAGCCCCTAAGCGCTCGCCTAGGAGCATGAGTTCATAATGCTATCTATACTAATGATAGAGGAATATGCAAATTGTCCCAGACACCATCACAGTAACAGTAACGACCAAACAGCAGGCTACATGGGGCAACAAGGCTGGCAGGGGGGGAGGTGGGGGGCAGGGAGGGACGACCAAATGACTGAGCAGCAGGCTGTGTGGGGCTACTAGGCCGGCAGGGGGGGTAGTGAAGGATGACCAAACAACTGAACATCAGGCTGCATGGGGTGGCCAGGCCAGCAGGGGGGCAGTTGCGGGGGACCAGGCTGGCAAGGGGGTCATTTGGGGCAACCAGGTTGGCAGGAGGACAGTTGGGGGTAACCAGGCCAGCAGGGTGGGCAGTAAGGGGCAACCAGACCAGCAGAGGGGTCAGTTGGGGGCAACCAGGCTGGCAGGGGGGCAGTTGGAGATGACCAAGCCAGCGGGGGTGGGCAGTAATGGTGACCAGGCCAGCGGGGGGGGGGGGGGAGCAATAAGGGGCGATCAGGTAGGCAGGCAGGTGAGCAGTTAGGAGCCAGTGGTCCCAGATTGTGA
>NW_005871218.1:1379670-1381044 GCF_000147115.1 Myotis lucifugus | reverse complement strand
TTTCTACTCATATACTCAATTTTATGTCTTAATTAGAAGTTGATATTTTTTTCAAATCCCTCAGTAAGTTGGGATCACCATTTCCCAATGATACTTATTAGCTGAGAACATGCCTTCTTAACCCAGTTAACTGCCCACGATAGTTTGAATTTAATTAAAAAAAGGTTCACTGCTTGAGATCTATAGATACTTATGTCATAAAAATTTTAAAACTTAAGAAAATAAAAAAAGACATGTTGAGATTACTTTAATTTTCCTAGATGTGAACAACCAAGATAAAACATCTTGATTCATTATGTAGCTCTTTCTTTATATCTTCATCTCTAAAGATACAAACAAGTCCGTTGAAATATATTACCTGTATAAATAAGAGAAATGAGAAACTGGACATAATAATTTTTATTGAACATATTGCTTTCTGTGCATATTAATACCCATGATGACATTCATTTTTCTCTTATTGTCCAGCTTCTGAAAGATAGACATTTTACAACTTTCTCTCTGCATTATAATGTCTTTGATATTTACAATATTGGAAAGACTGTAATTTTCTTGCAATCAAAAACTATTGCTATTTTTCCCCTTAGAGAACAATATTGAACAATGCATGTTCAATATCTAAGTAGTCTGAATAAAGTGTGCAAAATAGCACTTATAAAATTAAGGCATACATGAAAATATATTGCAATTTGTGGAATGCTTATGTATACTTAATGCATTTTCATCTGAAACTCATATCTCAGCATATTGAAATGCAGAAATCATTCAAATTATCCCTGGGTTGACCTGGGCTTTGTGCAAAAAGTTACTTTTCAAAAGATTCAGTAGGAAGAATTTTTAGTGAAGATGAAATTGTTTCTTTTTAAAGTAAAATAAGTAGGTTTCAATAATTAAAGTTACATATATTCAGATATTTCAATAGTGGATAATTGACTAGGATAATTGACTAGATGAAATATCTCTTTTAAGGTAATTGGTCCAAACTCTGAAATATTTGAGCTCTTTCTTATCAATGAATCATATTCATGTAATAAAATAGCCAAGCACATAATCACTCAAAAATATTTTAGTGTGAACTCCATGAATGGTATGTGAGACATACACATGACTAAGGTATGACTCCCCACCAAGAGTTTATACTAACATGGGAAAGATATAAAAACCACGGAGTATTATTTTAAAAAGGTAGAAAAAACTAAGTGCTGAGAAGAGATGCTAGCAATGATTGAAAGAAGTTGAGTATAATTTTAAAAGGGGAAGCCTCAGTGGAAGTTAACATATGAAAGAAAAGAAGAATTTTTGATGTGTCAAAGAGATCGAATGGTATGTTCTGCTTAGAAACTATCTAGTTCAAAGGGTACATGATTTATCTAG
>NW_005871218.1:1367733-1375704 GCF_000147115.1 Myotis lucifugus | reverse complement strand
GGATTTCTTTTCTTCTAGGTTGTTTATTTATTTAAAATATGCGTGTGGGAGTGGAAATCTTCTTTGAGGATATTTTTCCAGGTGCTTTTTAGAGAGACTTAAAGGAGGGGGAGGAGAGAGAGAGAGAGAAAGAGAAACATTGATGTGAGAGAAACACATCAACTGGTTGCCTCCAGTGCATGCACTGACTGGGCTGAGAATTGAACCTGCAACCCAGGTACAAGCCTTTGACCATGAATTGAACCTGCAAGCCTTTGACAGATAGGCCGACATTATAACCACTGAGAAAACGGGCCAGGGCTGTTCTAGGTTGTTTAAAGTAATAACCGCAGATCATTTGAAATCCTTTTTTTTTTTGTCAGGATTAAGTTTTAATCTAAAATGTTTCCTCATTGACCTCTTTATTGTTAAAACATGAAAACTGAATGAAAGTTTTCTACTTTTTCATAAGAAAATCAGTCTGGACATATCATTGACAAACATATTCTCTCATGCAGTGGGCTCTCTTTTCATTTTGTTGATGGTTGCTTTAGCTCTGCTTTTAATTTTGAGGTAACCCCGTTTGTTTATTTTCTGCTTAGTTTCCTTTGCCCTAGGAAATGTATCAGTAAACGTATTGCTACGAAAGGTATCTGAGATTATGCAGCTTATGGTTTCTTCTAAGTTGGTGGTCTAGTTTCTTTTTTTTTTCATGTATCTGTCCAATTTTCCCAACACCATTTATTAAAAAGATTGTCTTGACTCCATTGTATGCTCTTGTCTTCTCTGTTCTGTTTAAGTGATCTATGTGCCTGTTTTTGTGCCAACACCAGGCTGTTTTGAGTACAGTGGCTTTGTAGTATAGCTTGATATCTGGTATTGTGATTCCTACAACTGTGTTCTTTCTCGAGATTGCTACGGCTATTCATGGCCTTTTTTTGGTTCCATATAAAATTTTTAGTGTTTGTTTTAGATCTGTGAAATATGCTATTGGTATTTTTTAATTAAATCTTTATTGTTGAAAGTATTACATATGTCCCCATTTTCCCCCATTGACCCCTTCTAGCCCACCTCACTCCCCTGCCTCCCAGTCCTTCACCACCCTATTATCTGTGTCAAAGGGTTATGCATATATGCATACAAGTTCTTTGGTTGATTACTTCCTACTCACCCACCCTCCCCAGCCTTCCCTCTGAGATGGTAAATGCCATTGGTATTTTAATAGGGATTACATTCAATCTATAGATTGCTTTCAGTAGTATGAATATTTTAATGGTGTTGATTCTACCAATTCATGAACACGGTATATTCTTCCACTTGTTAATTTCCAAAATAAATAAAAAACTCATACAGCTTAACAAAAGGAAGACAAACAATTCAATTAAAAAATGGGCAAAGGGCCTAAGTAGACAATTCTCAAAAAGGACATACAGATGGACAAGAGACATATGAAAAAGGGCTCAGTCACTAATCATATGAGAGATGCAAATTAAAATGATAATAAGATATCATCTCACATCTGTCAGAATGGCTATCATCAACAAATCAACAAACGACAAGTGTTTGCTAGGACGTGGAGAAAAGGGAACCCTACTACAATACTGGTGGGAATACAGACTGGTGCATCCACTGTGAAAAACACTATGGAGTTTCCTCAAAAAAATTAAAAATGGAACTCCCATTTGACCAGTGATCCCACTCCTAGGAATATATCCTAAGAAACCTGAAATACCAATCATATGTTCATAGCAGAGCTATTTACAATAGCTAAGATGTGGAAGAATTAAGTACCCATCAGCAGATGAGGAATAAAAGAGCTGTGGGACATTTATACAGTGAAATACTATGTGACTAAATAAAAGAGAGAACTCTTACTATTTGCAACAGCTTGGATGGATCTGGAGAGTATTATGCTAAGCAAAATAAGCCAGTCATAGAAAAATAAGTATCACATGATCTCATTCATGTGGAATCTAATGAACGAAATAAAATAAGGAACAAAATAGATCCAGAGACATAGAAGCATGGAACAAATTGACCAATTTCGGCGGGAAGGTGGCGGTTTTGGGTGGGTGGGGAGTGATTAACCTAGAAACTTATATGCATATATGCATAGCCCTTGGACACAGAAAAGAGAGTGGTGAAGGCCTGGGAGGGGCTGGTGCAGGTTGGAGGGGGTCAATTGGAAAAACAAAACAAAACAAAGGGTAAATCTGTAATAATTTCAACAATAAAGATATATTTTTTAAAAAAGAAAAGCAGTCTGGTATGGCGGATTAAATCTAGGGAGGGGAAATGGCATAGGCATTTCTTTATTTATTTATTTTTAGTTTTTAATAATGACATGCTGATGATAGACCTTTTCGAGCCACAAAAGTCTCTGCCTCATGTTCAAAGAGCCAGGTCTTTGAGTTCCACTGATTGTTAGAGCTCCCTGGGCTCATTAGCTAAGTACTATGTAAAAGCTGGTTGGCTGACAATAGTTTCTGCTACATCACAAATCTCCTTTCTTTAAATCATAGTTTTTTACCTGATTTTCCCATAGTAATGAAGTGCCCAGTTGAGGGTTATTATATCTTGTTGTCATTTTAACCCATGTGATCTATACCACTGTCAACAGTCTAGGTAGCCCTATCAGTATTCCCTTGCCCTTCAATCTAACAACCCATGGAAACTTCCTTCTTATATCTCACTCCTATTATTCATATTCACAGGAAATACTTCCTATACACCTTCCTTAATTTATCTAATATATTATATATTTTACATATTCATGTTGTTACTGTTACCTTCTCTCATTAGAAGGTAAGCTCCATAATATATATATATTACTGCTATATCTTTAGCACCCAGAACAGAGTCTGCTTAATAGCAAACCACTAAAAATATTTGATGAATCATTAAATGTAATCCTCTACTAACAAATACAATTTCAAGTAGCATTGTGTTGCAGTAGAATGGGTATAAATTAATACAAGGTAATAATAAGAAAAAATATTTTAAATGCCTGTTGATTTTTACACTAAAAGCATAGCAGAGATATGATATTAGTTACTGTGGGAAGCAGAATAATGGTCCCACAAAGATATATACATCCAAATCCCTGGAATTTAGGAATATGTTACTGTACTGGGCAAAGGGAAAATAAGGTTGAAGATGTGGTTAAGGTTGCTAATCAGCTGACCTTAACAAAGGGAGGTTATTCATGATTTTTTGGTGGTTCCAATGTAATCACAAAAATCCCTAAAAGTGGAACAGGGAGGCAGAAAAGAAGGTCAAAGTGATGGAGTATAAGAACAGTTGCTGCCTTTGAAGATGAAGGAAGAAGCCCAGCCAGTGTGGCTCAGATGTTTGAATGTTGTCCCATGTATCAAAAGGTCAATGGTTCAATACCTTTTCAGGGCACCTGCCCAGATTGTTGGTCCAATCCCCAGTAGGCAGCTGACCTATGTTTCTCTATTTCTTCCTTCCTCTCTATCTAAAATAAATAAAAACATATTTAAAAAAAGATAAAGGAAGAAGCTATGAGCCAAGACAGGCAGTCAGTAAGAAGCAAGGAAGCAGAGTCTCTCCTGAGACTCCAGAAAGGAATGCATCCCTGCTAACACCTTGATTTTAGTCCAGTGAGACTCATGTCAGACTTCTGATGTACAGAATTATAACATAATACATTTGTGTTGCTGTAAGCCAAGTTTGTAGTAGTTTCTTACAGCAGTAATGGAAAGTTAATAGTTTACTTTACATTTTAATTGTTGACTCTCTACTGAACAGATAAAAACTTATTTATGTATTTTTAATTAAAAAGAAATAGTTGCACATGCTTTACTTTTCAAAGGATTGGAGTACTCCTCTGGGTCATTGGGTTATAGACAAAGGATTCAAGAAGACTTATTTACCTTGAATAAATATTCAAATACACTAAGATCTTTAGAAGCTATAAAATCTTGTCATTGAAAACAGAAAACAATTAAAATTTATCTGTAACAGAAAAATGTTAAATAATTAAAACAAATTCTGAAACAAAACTCAATAAACATTTAATGTTTATTATCCTAAGTATTCTTTCTCAATGTTAATATAGTAAAGCTGGCAAATTCCAGCTAATGTCTCATACTACTGTATTCATTTAAGTTTTCAAACTAGTTGAAAGCTTTTGTTAGTATTATTCAATATTTAATCTTTGCAATTATAAGTGATTATACACTACAAAATAAGAAAAGATGAACCTTCTTGAATATTCCTTGCTTGAAACTCTATTGCTTAAAATTATAACAATTATTCTGTTCTCCAAATTCCTAAGATTGCTCTTTTTCTTCAGGTAGAGATAACATGATCTGAAAATTATTTGGTGAACTTCCTTTTCCATGTAGGTATTTTAGAGTTGCTGCTATATTTTTCTAGATATAATGACTATAGCTTTTGCTCTCAGCAACTATTTCATGGCTATTTCTTTGTATCATATTTTTTTACATATGCAGAATGTGGGAAGATGTTTTAAAAACTGATAAAGAATATTGTACTCTTTAAGATAAAAGAAAACTTTTTTATATTTATATGACTTCTTTTCTCTCTTAATGTCCATCTATGACTCCTTTTGCAAATTTCTCCCTCCCTTAATTTAGTATTGCAATGTTCTAAATTCATGGAGAAAGTCTAAAAAACAAAACAAAAGAACAACAATAAAAAAATATTGTTCTGAGACCTTTTGCACTTATCTTGGTGATTTGTGATGTGGAGATGAACTTTATCCTGTGTAACTGAGAGGACTCTGAAAGGAATTCTTGGATGCCTCAGATCTGCTGGTTATTTTTTTTTTCTATTGCTGTATTGAATCCCTTGTCTTTATTAAAGGCCTATGTCTGTATGGTCTGTGGCATTTCACCAGTCTTAATTGTGTGACCCTCGGTAGTTGTTTCAATGTTTGACTTCATTAAAAATCTGAGAACTATGACCTTGGCAAAATTGTTCAGTTTCTCTAGTACCAATTTTGCTTTTCTTAAATCATTTTAAATATTATCCCATTACTCTTGAGGTCTATATTAAAAACACTTGAAATTATTCCAAATAAGTGTTCAAGTAATGTATGTTTTCCCCCAATTATAAAAGTAGTCATTTATCTATTTTCCCATTTGGTAGATTCAATATTCTAAAAGCAATCAAGGTTAAGAAACACAGTAAAGGCAAGTATAAATGCCACAACCTAAACCAAGTCACCAAAGTCAACATAAGAGTAAGCACCATAATATTCCAGTATAGAATTTCAATTGTCAAACAATTGAGACAGAAACTTTATTTACTAGAGGCCTGGTGCATGAATTCATGCACGGGTGGGGTCCAGCCGGCCTACCCCAATGGGGGGGCTGATCAGGGTCAGGGCTGGCTGGGGTGGGGCCACAGGAGGTTGGCTGGCCAGCCCCACCCCTGATGAGGGTGGGGGGGGTCGATTAGGGGGTAGGGCCAACCAGGGGGAGGTGCCATGAGCAGTTGGCCAGCTGGCTCTGGCCCTGATCTGGGGGGGGGGAGGGCAGTCAGAGGAGGGTCCTGACAGGGGGAGAGGCTGCAGGCAGTTGGCTGGGCCAGCCCCACCCCTGATCAGGGTGGTGGGGTGATAGAGGGTAGAGCAGGATGGGGGCATTGGCCACGGGCATTTGGCTGGCTGGCACCACCCCCGATTGGGGGCTACTAGGGGTGGGGCCAGCTGAGGGGGAGAGGCACCATAGGTAGTTGGCCAGCTGGCCCCAACCCTGATCAAGGTAGGAGGGCCATTTGGAGGCGGGGCTGGCTTGGGTGGGGGAGGGTCCATGGGCAGTTGGCCCTGCCCTTGATTGGGGTGGGGGGGCCAATTGGGGGGTGGGGCCAGCTGGATGAAGGGGCCGCAGGTGGGTTGGGGGGGCAATTTGGGTCCCTGTTCAGGCTGGTTGACCCGCTGGGAATGCGCGGTCATAGTGGACTGGGCGTTTGGGTCGTTACGGTCATTCTGTCATTCTGTTTGCTTGGCTTTTATATATATAGATTCTGTGTAACTGTATCACTGGAAGAAATAACAGGCATTACCATCCCCCAAAAGTTCTCAATCTTGCATGATCAGGTCATCCCTAAAGAAACCAAAAACTTCTCTATATGATCTCAGTCATTGTTTTCTATATGAACACCACTCTCATTCTTCTTTCTTTTTTTTTTCTCTCTGTTATAGCCACTAGAATTTAGACCTTTATCACTTATGTGTCTCTAACTCTCATGCTGCTTGACATATGTTAATCTGATTACCTCTTTTTAAAAAATATGTTTTTATTGATTTGAGAGAGAGGAAGGAGGAGTGGAAAGAGAGAGAAACATGCATGTGAGAGAGAAACAGGGATCAGTCACCTCCCATACATGCCATTACAAGTGATGGATCCTTCAACCTGGGAATGTGCCTGGACCAGGAATCAAACTGAAACAGTGACCTTTCAGTGCATGGGACAGTGCTCAACCAACTGAGCCATACTAGCCAGAGCTGATGACCTCTTATGATCACAATTTCATTGGTTATATGCATTCTATTTTTATTTTTATCAAAATAGAACATGAACATGGTCAAAAAGGACAAAAAATCAAATTAGATTAATAGTTTTGTAATGTAAAGACTGACTATCACTTCTCCACTCTGGATTCTTACTACACCAAAGCCATTGCTTTCAATTTCTTCTAGCTATTTCTCCTGGTTTTTACTTTTATTCAGTCACGTAATTTTACAAATATTTCTTGAATTTTTTGGTTTTAGATTTTCATTATTGACACTCAAGTGTTTTTAAAATATGAAAAATTGGCTCTCTTGACTGCCCTACACCTGAACACTTCAATGCACACATTTCCTTCTGCCATTTTACTCTCAATGTAATTGTAACCTCTAATGTAATCCAATGTAATTGGAACATAATTTTGCTTAATTAAATATATAGTGCTTACCTTTGACTACATAAACTTTTCACAGCTGAGCTACTAAAGAACTATAATTATCTGCAAGGGAGGATGAGTGGAACAAATGAGTGACTAGGCAGAAAGTAGCTAGATGTTTTCCAATTCTATTCACATTTTCCTGGACCCCTTGCTAGACTGCATTTCCCAGCTTCTCTTTCATTTGGCTGAGTTGACATGCTTAGGTTCAAGAGAAAGGAATGTGATTAAAGTCATATAAATCACCTCCCAGAAATTCTTCAGACTCTTTTCCTTTATGCAAGCTTAAGACATACAAGCATAGAAATCTCATAAACAACAAGATGATGGTGGCTAAATCTCAAGAAGAAAAATATTGTGTCTGAGGAGGAGTGTTGAATGTAAATCAGAAGCACCGATTTCAAGTTAATAGACTAAAATTTAGGTTTTGTCCATTACAAATTTGTTAGGTAACAATCGTGAACACTTGCTATATTCAAAACACTTTTCTATGTATTCTACATGTATTAATTTACTAAATCCTCTAACAAATTTATTAGATTACTAGAGGTCCAGTGCACGAAATTTGTGCACTGGGAGGTGGGGGTCCCTCAGCCCAGCCTGCCCCCTCTCATGGTCCAGAAGCCCTCAGGGGATTTCCTACTGACGGCTCAGGCCCGCTCCATGAGGAGCGGGCCTAAGCCGCAGTCTGGGCATGGAGGCTTGGAGCAGGCATCCCGTGAGTGTGTGTCTGTGTGTGTGTGTGTGTGTGTGTGTATGTGTGTGTGCCTGCTGGGGGCCTGCCCCCAGCCACATCAGAGGCTGGGAGCTGGCACCACATTTGTGTCTGCTAGGGGCCTTCCCCCAGCCACATCAGAGGCTGGGAGCTGGCACCACATTTGTGTGTGTGTCTGCTCAGGCTAGGGGAGAGCCTACATCAGAGGCTGGGAGCTGGGCACCACATTTGTGTGTGTGTCTGCTAGGGGCCTGCCCCCAGCCATGCCACAGAGGCTTGGAGCAGTTGCCCTTCTGTGTTGATGTCTCACGCTAGGGGAGAGCCCAGCCCTTCCGCCCTTC
>NW_005871218.1:1318787-1367299 GCF_000147115.1 Myotis lucifugus | reverse complement strand
ATGACTCCACACTCTCATAGCTTGGCAATCATATTTTCTGTGCAACAATAATAATGTTGCCAGAGTTTTACAAAATGCTTTCTCATACACGGTATAGTTAATCCATCGAATAAAACTGTAACATAGGCATATTTACTTATCATTTTAAAGATAAACATTTTATTGATGTAAAACATAAAATGCACTATTGAAAGTATAGAGCTCAATGGATTTTCATAAAAAATATACATAACCATCACTCAGAAGAACAAAAGTAACATTGACAAACCTATAGAAGTTATCATGCCTTTCTTTAGTCACTTTCATTCACCAACTATAACTACTCTCTGACTTTTGACACCACAGATTCGTTTTGTCTGGTTTTACATTTTATATAGGTGAAGACATAATGTTTATACTCTTTTGTGACTTAATTTTTTCTTCACATTCATTTATTTTCTTGCATTCAGCAATATAGTTTCCTTTTTTTTAATTAGAGAATATTCCATGACATACATATTAATCCTTTTTTCTTAGACATTTGATTGTTTCCAGTTTTGTTTGTTATGAATTGAGCTTCTGAGAATGACTTCTACATGTATTTTGTTGAACATATGTATACATTTCTGATAAGTTTTTATCTATAAGTGTACTTGCCCAGTTTAGGAAATGCATTTAGACTTAGTAGACCCTATGAGAAAGGTTTCCATTAGTACTGTGTTTTTTTTTAGTACATTGTTTTCATTAGTACTATTGTTTTAAGTTAAATTTATAGGGAGACATCTATAATAATTAAAGCATAATATGCTAATTGACCAAACGGCCTAACAGCAGAACAACCATCCAGGCTACCACACTATGACACCCACTGGCACCAGGCCAACCAAGGTGGGTGCAATACAATTGGTCACAGGCTTGGCCATCGCCCCATGATCACCCCACAGAGGGAGGCCCAGGTCACTGGCTGGTGAGGTGATCAATCGGGGGGCTCCACGATTGCCCCAAAGAAGGAGGCCCAGGCTACCTGGTGGTGGCACTGCAGCAGGTGAGCAGGGCCTACCTCTGCAGGAGTGATCAGTTGTGGGGCTCCTGGACTGTGAGAGGGTGCAGGCCGGGCTGAGGAACACACCCACCCCCCAGTGTACAAATTTTGTGCACCGAGCCTCTAATTGGTTGATAATACCATGCATGTTTCAAGTGTACAACTCTATAACACCGTCTGCATGGTGCATTTACCACCCATGTTGAAAGGAAGTAGTGATAGAGATCATTTTTATCTCATCACTAATCTTAGTGGTAATGTTCTCAGTACTTGACCTCTAAGTATGATGTTCACTATGCATTTCTTCTCGATTGACTTATCAAATTGGTGAAGTTACTTTTTATTCCTGATTGTATATGTACTGGTGTTGGAGTAAGTTTCTCTTTGATCCTGCTCCACTACACTGACTGTGGGACTTCAGTTCCCCTGCCAGAAACTGGACCTTCATGGAGGCTGGGTATTAGATGGAGAAGACATGAGCAATCATAGGCATATAAGAGAGGCTCTATTGCAGACCAAATAGCCATTGCCAACAAGGAGCCATCAGACAAAATATTTAAATTTTTATTGATTTCAGAGAGGAAGGGAGAGGGAGAGGAAGATAGAAACATCAATGATGGGAGAGAATCATTGACTGGCTGCCTCCTGCACGCCCCCTACTCGGAATTGAGCCAGAAACTGGCCATGTGGCCTTGACCAGAATTGAACCTGGAACCCTTCAGTCTGCAGGCCAATGCTCTATCCACTGAGCAAAACAGCTAGGGCCAGACAAAACGCTTTTAAGTAAGAATCTGTTATTAGCACACAATTATGCTTTTGTTTTTAGAAAAGGCATTTCATCTTAATCTTAAAGTTTTTTTAATATACAGTTACAGATATATGCATATGTGTATTTATGTAATAAATTTTTTAAATGATTGAATCTTCTATAATACTATAAAATATACTATTGTAATAGTTTTAGATTCTTTAATATGTCTTAACATATTATTCAACTTATTATGGCATTTCCCATCTTATTAAGCACTTGAAAAGATTATTTTTATGGTTTCAAAGTATTCCGTTATGCAGTGGCATCATTTATATTACAGTTGTTATATTCATCAAAATATAGATATTTTTCTTGTTTTAGTTTAATTTTTCTCTAATATGCATATTTATATATCATTTTAAAACTCACTCATTGTTTCCTTAAAGTAGTCTCTGAAAATTGGAATTACCAGGCCCAAAAGAGTAACCTCTTAAAGGCTCTTGATGTCTAAAGAAGATAAAATATTTTTACTTCCATTCAAAGATGAATAAACTGAGGAGGGTAGGTAATGCAGAAAATCAAATCTAGTCTCTCTCAGAGGTGACATAAAAGCATATTTCACTGAGTCATCCTCTATAATTTGGTCCCTTGTTAGTGAGAAAATTTTATGTTATTTTATTACTATAAGAAATAAAAAGTCATTCAGTAAAAATATTATATATTTCAGAGTGAACAAAACATTTTAAAAAACAACATAATGTGTTGTGATATGGAATAACTGATGTTATTTTTTTCAGAGAGTAGGGAGATTAATCTTAAAAAAGAATCAGCTACTTTGCCTCACAGGTCATTTTCAGACCCTTTCAAATGCATCAATGTCTTCCTGACCATATCAATATTATTTTTAAAAGTTAGGCAATGAACTTAAATTGTTTGCAGATGTCAGGTCATTTACTAAAAGAAGAAAAACATATGAATCCCGAGGGATATCTTGACCCACTAACAATAGGACACAGACCTACACTGAGTGATAATTTAAAGCTATTACTAAGATAATTAGAAAGCCAATCTGCTGCCGGAAGGGTTCGACCTTAGCTTCTCAATTTATTGAAAAGCAGATCCTGATCTGTGAATGAAAATAGTCCAAAGTTTACTACTATCATAACCCCAACATCTGCCTGCCATGAAAAGGTAATCATGTAGTACAAATTAATTTCAATTCTTCAGGTAGTGAAGAGTTTTACCAGACAATTACATCATTTACATTTATTTTCATATTGTACTACTTACAACATAAAAATAATGTTTCCTGATATTCAACAACAGATACCAGGGAAAAGTATTTTACGAAAATTACTTCTCTATGACTTTTAATCAGAAAGATTTTTTAATACACAGTACCTCTTTTTAGTTTTCACTGTGCTACATTGACAAGAGCTGGGTGAAATTATGAATAAAGTCAATGTATTGGATAAAATCACCTCTACAACAATACTGAGACCTTGTCAAAAGAATTCTTATCATTTACATTACCAAAACATGCCGATCTATTTAGAGATAAATAAGGACAGTTTTTTCTCCATGTGGAGATCTTTTTCTGTAAGCAAAGCTTCTCTAAGAAGCAGCCAGCTGCTGCCATTGGCTAATCTAATATGAAGGAAAGGACACCTGATAATGATAACCAATGGCGTCTCCCTCACTCTCGTCCATCTCTCTCCCTCTTATATATACTTTATATGAGATATAGCAATTTGGATTTTCCAGTTACTTTCTTACTGATAAAGAGATATTAATAGTAAGATAGACCTGAAACATATGACTTCTTCTTTGGACAAATTTTCTTATCAGAATTGAATGAACATCTTAATTCCCTTGAAAATGGTTTTATAGATGTTGTTGTTAACTATCCTTTAACTATATTATTTGCATTTTAAATTGGAGAAATTACGCAGTTAGGTAGAAAGACATATGAGTCAGGCATCAAAATACCTAGTTTAATTTAAGCTCTACCACTGTGCTTTCTATCCTTGGGCAAGCAATTAATTTCTTGAACAATTATTTTCCTCTTTCTACAAATGGGATATTCAAATGGATGAATCTCTAAATTTTTTCCAGTTCTAAATTTCTATAAATTCTTATTAAGAGTTAAAAATATCAAATGTCTTGGGTACTTATGCATAACTCTGTGTTAATTTCTATTCTTCAGAAATGCGGAAGGAAGCTTAATATTGATATTCTGAAAGCTGGTGTTCTAAATAATTGTTATTGAGGTAATAATACTTTGGTGAAAATTAGGATATATTTGAAGAGTGTATAAAATAGAAAGTCATCATAACATCTAAAATGTGATACATTGCTGGTTACTAAGTGCAATTTATCAACCCAAGAACCAATGCTCATGAAATAATATTTTAGATTAAGCTTCCCAAAGCAGTTAGTACCAGTAAGTTTATTTATTAGACAAAAACAATTTTATCTTGTCATATAGATACTGGTATAAAACTATTCTTTTCTAGTTCTAATTTATAATGACTAGTGTTACAATTCAACTACCAGGTTGTGAAAAAGTATTGATTATATATGTTTTATGCAGATATAATTCATAGTTTAATTATATTTCATAAACAAATGTATTATAACTTATATTCTTAAAATTAACAACAGTTAACACAGCCTATAGAAGCAATTTTACCCTTCAAAAGGAAAATAAATCCACATAACTTCAAGCTGATAACTGAAATGCAGATTTGGAAAATATTCAAAACATAGGTGGTATATTTATAGGAGAAGGCCCTAGGTATGCATGTTTTTCTTTTATGATCCATAACTCTTCTTTCCCCAGATTATAATACTGATTATTAATGTATAAGCGGCCCAGTGCACAAAATTCATGCACTGATAGGGTCCCTAGTGGCTGGGGCCTCCCTCCCTTCCCCCAGCCAGCCCCACCCCCTAGTCAAACTCCCGGATTACTTCCCAGTGAAGGGGACAATTTGCATACTATGCTTTTATTATATAGGATACTTTATAATATTGATTGATTTACACTAGGAGTAGAAATAACTCACCAATATTTTATTCTTGAATGTACTTTTACATGAAAGCAACATATATTGTCATTTGTATTATGAATTTAGCTACCAATTAGTTTCCTGATCCTAGTTCATTCTGACCCTCACTCTTCCATGTTTAATTCTAATACAAATACTAACAGGAAAATCTTTAGGGAATTTTTTGTTCAAATGATATTTTCTACTCTTGAATGGAGCTAGATAGAATGAGACAATGTCTTCAACATTGACCCAAATCTATCATAAAATAAAACACAAAAAACAAAACAGAATTGACTCAGCATTTATTTATTTATTTATCCAGAAGATAATGTGATATTGCTAATAGAGCATACAACAGAACTGAAGAGAACATATTTTATTTCAGTGAATTTATTCTGGTTATATATCCAATTCCTACTCTAGTATTTTTTTTTCATGATAACATACTATGAGTCATGTTTTTATGACCCAATAATTAGTGGAAATATTTCTGCCCTTAGTAGCTTAACAGAAAAAAATAGCACTTTGAAAATCATCCTAAACTCCACCCTCTAAAAAAACGACTTTTTCTGGTCTGAGACATTATTTTGTCATTGAAAACTTATAAACACTCAGAGCTCTGGATCTTGGAATGATGCATTTGGTGGGAGAATTAATTTCAGAGACTAAAAGATTTTCACATATATTTAGATTTAGTGTTTCTAAGATTTATGCATACTTATATAATCATTTACTTATACTGTGTACAGTATTAGTTACTATTCTAATGCCACGTATTTAGAATCTTAAGCAATATTATCTAATCAGGATCATATAAGGCAACTGCACTTTGCTTAAACTTAAATAATGATAACAGTGTATTTCTCTCAAAATATAAGAACATTGTTGCATTATTTATAAGAGCATGACATTCATTGTTAATTATTTGAATGTGTTCATATATATGTACTTTTTCTCTATTAAAAAGATTGAAACTCAAGGGTAAAAATATTATTCAAAGGTGATAGTATAATAAAAAGAGATATGGAAGAACATTTTTGTAAAGAAAATTAAGTGAAAATGAACAATAAAATATGGCATATAATAACTATATAGCATGGATGGTCAAACTATTAAAATAATTCTTTGTACATAAACTAATTCACCATTTCCATTCTTTAGCATAAAACCCACCAGCTGTAAAATGCATTTTGAGTCATACACTATGTATGTGTCAGAGGAGATTTGAATTTATGTGTGCCATACCCCTTACAAGCCCAACATCCCAAAAGATATGAGTGATTGCAGATTATCAGATTATTTTCTGAAGTGGAGTGTGGGCTCAATTTCCTTCATTTTGTTTTTAGAGATTTACCTAAAAGCCCAGTGAACTCCTTACTTGCAAACACGCTATTTGTGAAAGTTCACCTCCAAACGAAATAACCATCCAGATAATTTATTGCTTCATTTTGGCCAGAGGAAAAAGAAAACATTTATATATATGTATATTAGTAGCCCATTGCGCAATATCATGAGAGTAGGCCGCCCACTGCTTCCGCGGGAGCTGCAGCGCGCTGCCAGGAGCCATGCTGCTTCCACAGGAGCCCTGTGGCTTCCGCAGGAGGTGGAAGTGAGCTGCTGGTGCCCAGGGGAGCCAGGAGGGAGCTGCACCGCTTCCCTTCCCTGGGAGCCGGGAGGGACCCGCGCCGATTCTGCAGGAGGCAGGAGGAAGCCGCACTGCTTCTGTGGGAGGTGGGCCCGCAGTCTCCTCTCTGGGCCTGTGCTCGGTGGTGGAGGCTACGGCCCCCCTGTCCCTGTCCCTATCTGTCTCCACTCCTGACCTCACCTGCGCACACAACCTCCTCCTTTGGTCGTGAGCCGTTATGGCGTCCTGGCCTAATTTGCATATTTCCTCTTTTTTTATATATCTATATCTATATCTATCTATCTATCTATACACTAATAAAAGGATAATATGCTAATTAGAGCAGACATCTTTCTGAATGTCCTTCTGGACAAAGCCACAGTGGCTTCGAAGGCCCAAGGCAGGCAGCCATGGCCACGGCTGGGAGGCCCAGGGCTCATGCAGCAGTGGGCTCAGGCAGCCGTGAGCCCCAGCGCCTGCGAGGCCCAGGGTTCAGGCCTTGCAGCCGCAGCAGCCAGCAGTGGCAGCAGCAGTGGGGTGATGGGGACAGCACCTTCCCCTTATTGGCCAGTTGCCTCCTGCAGAGGGAGGCCAGGCTGCGGCTTAGGCCCACTCCGCTTAGGACATCCCCTGAGGGCTCCCAGACTATGAGAGGGGGCAGGCCAGGCTGAGGGACACCCCCCCACCAGTGCACGAATTTTTGTGCACTGAGCCTCTAATATACATATATATATATATATATATATATATATATATCCTCAAATGATGTAATTATTTGTCTAGACCAGTGGTTGGCAAACTGCAGCTCGCGAGCCACATGCGGCTCTTTGGCCCCTTGAGTGTAGCTCTTCCACAAAATACCGACTTCTGCGCATGGGCCACGAAGTTTCAATCGCACTGTACATGCGTGCCTGCCTGTGGTATTTTGTGGAAGAGCCACACTCAAGGGGCCAAAGAGCCACATGTGGCTCACGAGCCGCAGTTTGCTGACCACTGGTCTAGACAATAAGATTTTAATAATGAAGTAAAAAACATATAATTGCCTGTATAAAAATTGTGACTTATTGGCTCATATCATACCTTGCTTCTCTTTTACTACATGAAATTTTTCTTTTGTGCCACAATAACACCATGTCTTACTAATGAGCACTGGTCTGGACACTTCCTGTTCCATTATAGTTTAAAGGAGCCTTAGATGCTTCAGTAAACTGATCTTTTACAGCCTGTGATTTTATTTTAAAATAGTAATGACTGATGATCACCCCATCTCTGCCGAGGAATTTTATGTCTGCAATCTGTAAAAACAAGTGTGGAGATAGAAGAGGGCCAGGTAGAGAGGGATGAGACCATAGGCACTTGCTGATCTCACACTGTTCTGAGAAACATCACAGACACAGACAAAGCGACCTAGAACTAGACCCAGCTGGGCGGGGAAGACTAGATCCAGCTAGGTGGAATTGCTAAGGCAACCGAGCTGGGCAGGGAAAGAAGGGTGCACTTGCAGGAAACTGAGCTTTAAAATGTATAACTGGCCCTAGCTGGTATGGTTCAGGGGATATAGCATTGGCCTATGGACTGAAGAGTCCCAGGTTCTATTCCTGTCAAGGGCACATGCTCGGGTTGGGCTCGATCCCCAGTAGGGGCATGCAGGAGACAGCTGATCAATGATTCTCTCTATCATCATTGATGTTTCTAACTCTCTCTCCCTTCCTCTCTAAAATCAATGTTAAAATGAATGGATGTTGCTAAGTCAGGTAGCTTGCAGAAAACCAATCACAAGGCAGTGAGGTGTACTAGTATAACCAACCCCAAGGATGTTAGTAAGACAGAATTCTTTGAAAGGACCAATCAGGAGCTAGCAAGGCATGTACTGTATCTATCCATGGACAAAGAAACACATGCTCTCTTTTTTCCTCTCTCTGGCATACTGGGTTCCTGGCTCCTGTGGGGTGGGGAGGATGCACTTCCCTGTGCCCACGTGGCTTATGGCCATGTGGGCCTTCACACATGGACTAGTGGACTTTAATGAGCTTGGGTGCTGAACTACACCCGCTGCAACATTGGAGCAGTGCTGGGGACACTGGCCTGCTTGTGGAACTCCAGCTGCACCTTTCCAGGACTCACTTCTCTCAGTAACAGTTACTTCTGCCAACTGTTTTTGTCCGCAAACTCATTTTTGGTTTTGGGAGACAAAGAACTAGGACCTGAATACCCCATTTTGGCCTCACAAGTTTTAGAAGTACATATTCCAAATGTTAAAAGGAGTTTTTTCCCCTCTACAGATTAGGACCACAATAAATCATTTGTCTCTAATGAGACTTTTTATAATCATAGGACACCATAAAAATATGTTTATTTTTAAAAAACTAAGTTCTATTGAACATGAAATATGACAATGTATTCCTAATGTGTTTGAAAGACTCATGGCAAAATAGTGATTTGCTACTAAATTATCAAATTATTTGTTTTTGATCTTTGCATAAGTTTCTAATCATTACCATACCACTTGAGACTTATGCAAAATAGTTCATATTCTTTTACAAATATATAAAACTTAAATAGAATTTAATGATTTAATAATACTATATATCATATTTTCAATTTATTAAATTATATTTCTCTATGAAAAAATCTATATTATGTGAATGGTAAAATTAGAAAGAAGCTTAATTTATCACTTTTTAATGGCTAAAAAGAGAAACTATTTTATTCTTTTAAAATATTTCCAGAAGGCCAATTTCTGTGATAGTTTTATTGTACTTTCCCAGAGATGAAGCCATGTCACATCAATCTATGTTCACATTGTATCTCAAATGCTAAAGAATCATTCAGCTTAACTGTGAAGCTGAAACTTCTGTTGCACCAAAAGACTTTGTAATTTAAATATGAAAATTAATGCATAAATATTTTTGAATTTATAGTAGCATTTCTAGAACTCATAAAATATAGGCCATCAAAAAAACTATGAGTGTATTTAAAAATATGATTTAATACTTATAACCCTAGAGACATATGTAATTAGAGAGACAAACTTCATCTTTTTATTGTTAGAGATGTATTGCTTTTTAAATAACTTTTACTTACAGATTTTGTTTTTTCATCTCATAACTTTTCTAAAAAAGGATTATGTCATCAATTTTAGTATATTTCATTGTTCATATAAAACACAACAAATTCGATATGCAGAGTAGAACTACCTAGGAAATTTTAATATTACTCATACTTTTCTATGACATATGTGTGTTAAGATTTATATTTTAATTGTGATCATCATCTTAAACATTGTTTATCATTCATAATAGCTATAAAATGTGTTAAATAAATATAATTAAGATGGAAAGGGAATGCATTTCTTGTTAAAATTAACACAGTCAGTAAAATCCCTTAAGAAACAAGTATACTGATGTTTTTAAATGAACTAGATTATACTATAAATTTTCATGTTAAAATATAAAAGAATACTGTGGTAAGTTGTAGGGAGTGGCTTTAGGGTCAAGCTCGGGCTGACCTGTGGCAGGGCCACATACAAGTCCCAGCCTGGAGGGTAGAGCTCTCCTAGCATAATTAAGCCTACCTTGTAGCCCTCCCTAATTTCTTCCTCAGTAGCTAATGGGCTGTGGGAGGTGCAGCAAGTGTTGCCAAAACAAGAACATTTGTATACATGTTAATCTATCCTTTCTTTAATCAGACTATAAAATAAAGCTTCGGCTTGCAGGCTGGGTCTTCTGTGTCCTCATCCAGGCATGGGAGACCCACCGAGCCCCAGCTGTATTCTCTTGTCTGTCTTTTCTTCAATCCTTTACCACCCCTTCTCAGGTTCAAGCTTGGCCGTGCTGGCACAGCACGGTAAGTCACAAAATAAATCATGACATTTTTTTAAATTGGAAGGGAAATTTGAGGTGTTGTAACATTTTCCCCTCTATTTTATAGCTGAAAATAATGGGAGCTCACAAAAGATTTAAACACTTGGCCAATTTCACAGAAATTATTTAGAGTTAATCAGATTCTAGATGTTATGCTTAAAGTTATGTTTTCTTACACTTTATTTAAACATTTATTCTTTAATGTTTATTTCTTACAATAATCTACTTGAAGAACTCAGAATTTTACAGATATCAGTCTTATTTATATTGAAAATAGTGATAACATTTATTCATTCACTCTGCAGACATTTCTTGCGAGGGCTTAAAAACACATTAGAGCAAGAGCAGTCAAGTTCCCTGCGCTCACAAGATTTGGTCCCTAAAATTTGAGAATGTGTTTTATAGCTTTTACTTTTTCTGACCAAATCTAATAAAGGCTTCTGCATTCAGTTTTGATCCTAAATCTCTTTTGTTTCTCTTTTAAACTTGTATTATGTCCGCATCATTACCGAAGAGCTTTTCCTCTCTGTTTTTTCTTTTTAATATTTTTGGGCTCAGCAATATTTATAAATATATCTTACTACAGTTCCTTGTTCATATAAGGATCTATACATATCTTTTACTAGGGTCTTATACTTTCAGAACACTTTTACTTTGCCGTCCCCTAATCCTTTTTTAAAATTTTATTTTATTTTTTTTCCATTTATTTGTTGAAAAGCCCAGGTCCCTTTCACTGAAGAAAACTGCATACTGTGGATTTGGCTGATTGCTTAATCTAACTCCCTTTGCACCTGTACACTCCTAGAAACTGATAGGTAGAGCCAAAGCTTAATTAGCTTCTGGATTTTTTTTTTTTTCTTGTGAAAAGAAAATTGA
This sequence comes from Myotis lucifugus, assembly GCF_000147115.1. Classification (NCBI taxonomy): domain Eukaryota; kingdom Metazoa; phylum Chordata; class Mammalia; order Chiroptera; family Vespertilionidae; genus Myotis; species Myotis lucifugus. Next base: position 1,356,111 of record NW_005871218.1, on the reverse strand, counting down.
TCTTTTATTTCAGGTGAATACCAATTTCTTTTTCTCAATTGTTTTACTAGTATATTTTCCCAAGGCTATATTTTTTTTCCATTTAAAAATTAATTTAATAAAATTTCATGTAAAAGACATTAGTATTTATCTCAATAGTGAAAAATGTGAAAATTTCCTTTTCTTTTACTCATCTACTCATACTTTCCAGAGGTATATCTGTGCTTCTATAACTAAGTACTAAAATAAAGTATGATTGCTATACATATTTTAAATTTGCATTTATCAGTAATTGATCTATAAAGTGAGGTTTATTTCACTTTTTACTTTATTTTTATATATTTTTAAAAAATCTTTACTGTTGAGATTATTACAGATGACCCTCCTTTCTCCCCACCCCCAATAGCTCACCTCCACCTGGTTCCTACACTGCCCCAGGCCCTGGCCACCCTATTGTCTGTGTCCATAAGTAATGCATACATGGATATAAGATATTTGTCTAATCTCTTCCCCCCCCCCAACTCCCTTCCTTCTGAGAATCATCAGTCTGTTCCATTTCCAAGTCCTGATTCTATTCCATTCATCAGATTATTCTGTTCATCAGATTTTCTATTCGTTTGATTTTTAGATTCAATTGTTGATAGATATGTATTGTTGCCATTGTGTTGTTCATATTTTTTATCTTTATCTTTTTCTTCTTCTTCCTCTTCTTAAAGAATACTCTTCAGCTTTTCATATAATACTGGTTTGGTGGTGGTGAACTGCTTTAGCTTTTTCTTATCTGTGAAGCTCTATATCTGACCTTCAATTCTAAATGAGAGCTTTGTGAGGAGAGTAATCTTGGTTGTAGGTCCTTGCTATTCATCATTTTGAATATTTCTTGCCACTCCCTTCTGGCCTGCATAGTTTCTGTTGAGAAATCAGCTGATAGTCATATGGACACTCCCTTGTAGGTAACTAACTGATTTTCTTTTGCTGCTTTTAAGATTCTCTCTTTGTCTTTAGCCCTTGGCATTTTAATTATGATGTGTCTTAGTGTGGTCCTCTTTGGGTTCCTCTTGTTTGGGGTTCTCTGTGCTTCCTGGACTTGGAAGTCTATTTCTTTCACCAGGTAGGGGAAGTTTTCTGTCATTATTTCTTCAAATAGGTTTTCAATATCTTGCTCTCTTTCTTCTTCTGGCCCCCCCATAATGTGGATGTCGGTATGCTAAGTTGTCCCAGAGGCTCCTTACACTATCTTCATATTTTTGGATTCTTTTTTCTTTTTGATTTTCTGGTTGGGTGTTTTTTGCTTCCTTATATTTCAATTCATTGATTTGATTCTCGGGATCTTCTAGTCTACAGTTGAATCCCTGTATATTATTCTTTATTTGTTAATGTATGCTTAGTTTCTGACTAGTCCTTTTCCATTTTGTTTTTGGCATTCTCACTAAGATCCTTGAAAATCTCACTAAGTTCTTTGAAGGTTTCTGAAATATTCTTGAGTAATCTTATAACTGTGGTTTTTAACTCTATATCTAGTAATTTGCTTTCTTCCATTTCTTTCATTTGTGACATGTTTCTTTGTTTCTGCATTTTGGCTGCTTCCCTGGGTTTCTTTCTATGTATTGGGTAGCTGCTAAGTCTCCTTGTGTTGATAGAGTGGCCTTGTGTAGTAGGTGTCCTATAGGACCCAGTGGCTCAGCCTCCCCAATCACCTGAGGTGGACACTCTAGGTTCAACCCTTTGTGGGCTGTGTGCACAGTCTTTTTGTAGTTGAGCCTTGATTGCTGTTGGTGTCACTGGGAGGAATTGACTTCCAGGCCAATTGGCTGTGGGGACCATCTGAGACTATAGTAGGAGATCTGCTGTGCAGGAAACACCCTTATGGATCAGGACTCACTTCAGTGGGACTTTGGTGTTCACTGAGTCTGCCCCTTGAGTGTGTTGCTTATGGATGTGTAGAGTTGTAATCTGGTAATCTGGTCTGTAATCTGACACTGACCACTGGGTATGCTGGCTCTTAGATCTCCAGGGAGGTGAAAAGTCAGCCACTGCCTGGGACTACTCAGCAGGAGCTACAGAGAGATCTGCAGATTCCTCCTCTTTGTATCCGGTATGGAGGTACCCAGAGGAGGCCCAACTGTGAAGCAAGGCAGACTGGGTCTTTTATTGATAGGTTTGGGGCTCCCTGACCCAGCTGAAGCTTGTTTGACAGATATTGGCCTGAGCAAGGACAGGCCATTCATATGCAAAAGCCCCTGCATGCAGCTTGGGTGAGGTTGTAAATTGGATGGGGTGAGGTTTCAGGGAATCACCAGGGTGGAGCAAAAAGAAATGGCTGCCAGTCAGCCCTGAGACCAGGGAGGTCCCAGCACAGGAACAATGGCCACTATGGGCACCTCTGTCTGGAAGAAAGCTGCCCCCCAAATTCCTGTCCTGATGCCAGATGGTCCAGTTTCTCCTCATATGTGTCTGCGTCCCCCAGAGCCTTGCCGAGCACTAGAGCTCAGTGGAAACAGGAGCTTGTAAGTTCAGTTCAGTTCATGGTGCTGGCCTTTTAAGAGGAGCAGGTGGGTCTCCAGCAGCCTTTGTGTCACTGAGCCCCAATCTGCACTGTTTTTTACAGACTGTAGTTCTTACAGACCATAGGGACTTCTTTTTCCAGCTCTGGGACCCTGGGCTGGGAGTATGGTGTGGGGCTGGGACCCCTTGCTCCTCCAGGTGGCCTCTGCAGACATGATCTCCCTCCCAATTAAAAAAGCAGCACATATGGGTGCCGGACCAGCCCATTCTGCTCCTCTGCACTGTCTACCAGTCTCAATGTGCTTTCTTCTTTACTTCCCTACTTATAAGACTTCCATTTAGCCAGCTTTCCAGTGGTTCTGGATGATGGTTGTTCTGTATTTTAGTTGTAATTTTGACATGGTTGTGGGAGGCAGTGAGTACAGGTATTTGCCTATGCCACCATCTTGGTTCTTCTATTTCACTTTTTAAATAATGGCCTTAAATATGTCTCAATGTACTTTAGTTTAAGCAATCATTTTCTGAAGGGCAACAATGGGTGTTTCCAGTTTGATATTTGTTTTAGTTTATTTTATATTCTAAGCAACACAGTAAGAAATATACATAAATGTATACATGTATATCTCAAATTTTGTATAGTGTGTGTGTTAATAAGCATATATTTGTATATTAAATTCCTAGGATCAGAATTTCTGGACAAAAATGTTGATATATTTTTAACTTTTATGGATGTGAGGTATCACAATTTATACTCCTACCAAGAAGATGAAAGTTACTCTTTTCTTCTCAAATATATTAACTCTAGTGACCTGTAAATTTAGATATAAAAATGAGGGTCAACATAAAACCTGATAGATTTTTTTTAATAAAGGTTTTTTTTTATTTTTCAATTAAAGTTGAATACAGCATTACATTAATTTTTGGTGTACACCTAGTGATTAGACATATAACTTACTAAGTGATCATCCTGCTATATCTCATACCCATTATTTTGATTTGGTACTTGAAAGTAAAATGTCTTATTTGGGCTAAGTTCCCACAAAGTCTGACGTATTTCAAGGAGTTGGGCAGATTCTGCAAGTTTCTGGATTGCTGCTACTTTGGGAAATTGAGTCTTGGAGGTAATTAAAATAAACATATTAAGTTAAGCAATTATATGATTTTATTTGCAGCTAAGTAACAAGAATATGAGAACAAATTAGTTATTTGGAGCGTCTATGTTATAGTCATAATATGGTGTCATAAATAAGACATTTTTTAAAAATTTTTGTTTTACCTCATATAATAGTCAGGGAGGGAGTGGTGAACCAGGGCTAATGCAGCAGCTCTGTCATAGTTATCACAGGCTCTCAAGTTTGTTTCTGTTGTCATGGTTTCTTAGCCAACAAGAATAGAGGCAGAGAAAATCCAGAGCAAGCATCTTGAAGTAGATGACCTAGAAGTGACAGATATTTCTCTTAGGATCTAGTGGCCATATCTGCCCACCAGGGAGGCTGGAAAGTGTATCTGAGAGTATGTTCTCATCTAACACTTAAGGTATTCTATTCTCAAAAGGGAGAAGGGGAAACAGAGAATAGGGGATAGTCCACAGTCTCTATCACTGGATAAGGAGGAAAAGAGGAACTGCACCACCAAAACAATTATACTAGTATTTCATTGGCAGAAAATCCATCTTCTGGTAATCCATACTCAATGAATGGGACGTACTTCACCCTCTGATAGTAAATAGAGGGATTTAGAATCACTGGAAATAAAAGACAAAGAGGTATGTTCGCAAACCTGACATTGTAAAAATCTTAGGCATGAAATACATATTTTGTTGAGTTTCTAAATTGGAGCATGTGCTTTGACTTTGATCTAAAAATTTTGCTACCACAAAGCCCCAGCTCACTAGAACTAAGTGAAATCTGGTAAGAATAATCCTTTTTCAGTCATTCTGCTTTTGGTCTCTCATAGCAAGCGAGAAACAACTTAGCCACAACTGCTCTCACTCTATTTCTCTTAGTGCCTTTGCATCTGAAGGGAACGTATATTCAATGGCGGTCCCTCTGACACTTAATAACCACTGGGAAATATGGGCTTTCTACACAGTACAATTTCCTGCCTTTCACCCCTTTCGCATCTCTGCATCTTTCACTAGCACTTCCCTTTCTGTCCACATATCCACATTGTCATCTCATTTTAATTAGCGTTTATCTCCCAGTGATGGAGATAAATTGTTTTGAAACTAATTCATCTCTTGAAACTTGGTCTCATTTATCATCCTATAATGTCCATATATTTATGTCTAACTATGTGGATAAATCAGTTCCTCTGATTCTTAGTGCAGATCCTTCTTTCCTTAAATGTATCTGCCTTACAATGCTTGGAATCCTTGTCCATATAAAAGATAAAGATGGGTATATATACACACACACACATTTGACAGAATATAGAAACTACCTATGTTTCCACAGGCCTGTATGTCATGACTTAAGTGCTATTTTGAAGTTTGTATAAAAGACTTAGAAAAATCAGATTTCCTCCTAAAAATTAAATTATAAACTCAATGCATAATGGACTAGAGCTTAGGTAATTGAATTCACTTAAAAGAAACACACTAGCTCCCAGGCCTTTTGGCTTGAATGTGTCCTAAGTGAATGCATTAGAAAATCTGAAGAAAGTATGTGTCAACTTAAAAATTGGCTCATAATATAAGGATGCAAAGAATGAAGAGAAAATTATAAAGTAGATGTTGCCAATGACCAGAGAAACCCTGCCTGGAGAGAGGGAGGCATTAGTAAATAAATTTTGAATATTTCCAGTCACATTAGCAAAACTATCCTAAATGTGAGATTCCTGCATTTGCCAGTCTCATAACACTGAAATTCAAATGATATCATGTTTGTCCTGAATTCATATGTACCCCAAACTTTCAGATGTTTATTGGTTTCCCATATATCTTGTTATGACAAGTATTATCATACCAATGATATTTATACTTTTTACTGACAATTAGTATATTGGCATTCTGATATTTGTTTTTATTTTTATGCAAGAGCCCATTTTTTATTTTTTTTAGGTGCTGGCCACTTTGCACCTAACAAAATGTCTCCATCAACCTTCAAGGCAAACATCTATTTCTTAGGAGAAGGAAAACTGATGCTTATCTTGTGGGAACTTAGAGCAGAGAGAAATTTCACATATAGGTCATTATAAAAAGGACAGCATATACTAATACCCTTATAGTAAAATGAAATCAGTTTCCCAGAGCTTTTTCTTAGTTTTGGAAATCTTTCTTTTTTTTTAATAAGAATTAAAAAAACCCAGAAATATACAGAAAATGGGCATTTTTTCCCTTTTCTTCCTCTCCTTTCTTCTCACCATTTTCACCCTTTAGAGGTGATCACTTTCTCCCTGCTGCTTACTTGAGAGTGTCCAGGCTGTGTCTTTATATTATTTGAATAACATGATAGGTTTTTAAGCTATACAGTAAACAAAAAAATAAATAAATAATAAGCTCCGAGTCCCATCTAAGCACACAGCTCTCTGATGCAGTTTACTTTAACACAAAGATAAAGTATTAAACTATAGCTAAAATACCTTAATTTCATATTCTTTCTACAATCTTCTATAAATCCTTCACCAATCAGTCAAATGTTAATAGAATACATATTAGGTGCAACGTGTACTGTGGTCAGTAGGTTCAATTTATTTTTGCATTGCAGTACCTAAAATATTCATGGATTAATCAAGGCAATATTTAAATAAAAATAGTGCTGGCAGGAATTGATAAGTGCAAAGAAAGAGCAGTGGAGAAGTGCTAGAAGAGTTCAAAGGAGAGAGAGACTTCTTCCTGGTGATGGGGTCAGAGATTAATGGAAAAATGATGAAATAAAAACCGAGTGGCCTTCACTGGGAGGATTTTAACATGTGGAGGGCAAGCCGTAGAAAGGGAGGAGAGCTTATTGTTAAAAGAAAGAAAAAAGAAATCAAAGGAAGATAAGGTTAAGGAAGGAAATAAAAATGGGAAAATAAATTGATTATAGGGGGTGGTGATAAAGAATTGCTAATAAGACCTTTAGATGCTTGTAACACTCTTGCTGGGGTAATGTTTTAAAATTATATTTATTGGAGGTCTAGGGAGTTTCATTTTTGAAAGTGCCTCAGAAACCTGAGATAGGACTCCCTGAACCAAAATCTAGGTTTTAACCAAAGAAAGCCATTTTTATTTATTTATTTTTTGAGGAGGTGTGAGGGGGAGCTCTGATTTAAAGTGATAGAAATTCTACTTCAAATGAACAGAAAAAAAGGATAGTTTGTCAATTAAGAAACTATAAGAATAGCAGGATTTTAACTGGGCTTCAGGGAATTAAACCAAGGGTTAGGGTATTTCTAAAACATACCTAACTCCTGCTTCATGGGACTGCTTGTGATATGTGATTGCTTTATGTTTCTCAAGATAGTTTGCATGGGGTAGATGTGGCTGCCTGCAACTCTTATATCTTGCGATCTCATGGCACCACTGTTAAAGAAGGACTACATTTCCTACCAACATCCTGTTTGAGAAATCTCAGGACGATTCTTCCTTCTGGGTCAGGTGTCCGCCTCTGGGCCAATTAAATGGAACCAGAGGAAAGTAGTGTAGAAAGGGTGCCTCATCTATTTCTATTCTCATCCTCACTCAATCCACTCCATCTAACACTGAAAGGATGTGTGGGAACAGCCAGGTAGGACTGAAGATAGACCTCATTGGTAAAATGTTTTGAACAAAAACTTACAAATGATAAGGATATTGAGTATCTCATAGAATCTATGGGAAAATTTGGGAAAAGAGCCCAGCTCAGAGCAGAGGTGGAAATCAAGGAATATCAGACAAGAGGAACAGTCTTGCATGAGAACAGTTTGAGTGGGAAGCCAATGAGCAGCATAGCACCTTTGCGGAATTTTTGATGCTGACCCTATAGCTAGAGTCTTGGTACCTTCTCTATGAATGCTTATTTAACTCTTCCTGTATTTTCCCATCACTCCTACTAGATCTGAAATTCCAGGGCGGAACACAGTTTTCCCTTAGAGTAGGTCTCAGGCCTTTTTCCTGACTCTGACAGGGCAATACAAACAACAATTCTTTGGCTTAATGATGGAATCAGGAGCTTGCTTTCTACTGAGTCTACAGAACATTTCCCTAAAAGGAATGAGCTTCAGACTTCGGATTGCAGCTAAAATGACAGATATCAGCTAAAATCCTTTACTGTTATAGTTTTCCAACTCTTTATATATAGTAGAAAGGGTAAAAAGGCATAATCAAAGTGAAATTGAATTAAAATCTGACATATGTGAATTATATTACAAAATCCGGTTTTAAAATTTATTGAAATATTTGAAATGTTTTGACTCATTTAATTTGATACTCAATAATAGTGAAACTATGATATATTTTAGCAAAATGTATGTACCTATTTAATACTATTTATATTTTCACAAAACGCTGTAAAGCTTTTCTATTTAAAAAAAGCTGCCTGATTTTCAATTTTCATCTTTAAAAAGTCCCCTCTGAAATATCTAACTCCCCAAAGCATAACACAAAGAAACGAAATCACAAAACATATTGTTATTATTTTCCTTGTGTTAGACTATCAAGTGTCTCTTGGTCTGGAGAGATTCATTAGCTTCCCGAAGTCTATATTGTTATGCTTTCCGCTGGAGATTCTCAGATTACAGTAATCAGAACTCATTGCCAACCCTTTTCTGATAACTTCCTGAAGAACATCCGAAAGCCATTAACATGCAGTGCACTGAGCTGCTTTGGGTTTTGCAACTGTATTGGAAAGACAGAGAACAACTTATACAATTCCTCTGGGGTGTGTATAAATCTCTTCAACTCCATATGCGTATGCCGTATTAATAACCAAACCGTGCAGGCTGGAGCAATTGTATAAGAAAGAGAATACTAAGGTTTTTCTTTTCTAAACATTTCTCCCACAAACACTGTCTTCAAATCTCCATGTTCCAATAAATACATCACTTTTATGATGTCACAAACTTGGCTGCTTTTTCTTTTTTCTTATGAATTTGTCTTATGAATTATTTATACTTCATAACATTTTGACCCATGCCCTCCTTTCTCCAGTGCTGTTTGTCAGTGCACATCGTCTGCAGTATTTGCTGCGTGTCTTCTTTGTATAAGATGCCAAGAGTCAGGTGCTCTTTTTCCATTTAGATGCCGCAGGGCAATACCAAATGGCCATGGACAAGGACTTCAGCATTTTTAGCTCCTTTTGCTTCTCCTATTTTTCAAATTTTGACTCTAAGTCGTAGCTACTTGTACCTCTCCTGCTTAACACTCAGGTTAAATTTGTCTTCCCAGGGTCATTGCCTCTTTGGTAATGGACGGAAGCTTTTTCATTGAACTCAGTTTTCTATCTTGCTTACTTGAGGTGACACCACTCACATTAACCCCAAATGATTTTCCTGTTTATCCTCCTTAAGGACTATGTACAATATTTCCTTTCCTTTCTCAAGAGCAAACCCTAATGTTATTGACCCACTGGAAGAATGGACGTGAAATTCCCCTTTTCATGTGTATTGCAGGATGTGAGGGTGATCTGGCTGAGACATCTGTCACCCCATTGATCTCCAGGGTTGACTCGGCTGATATGGCTAGGCGGGTGTCTCCCTCCTCCCTCACCAATCCATATGCATCCCTCCCAAGCTGTGAGCTTGGTGGAGGAGGATGACCTTCCTCCAGAGGAGAGGACCCATCTTTGGTCACGGGTATAGGAGTAGCTTCACTCCCCTGCTAGAACTTCCAAACAAGCTCTCATGTGTATTATTGTTTCATATTTTCATCAACTGATTGTTAAAGTTTCCGGATCAAAACTTATGAGATCACAAATGCTTCAAGCTTTTGTGATTTGTTTCTCTTTTACTCCTTAACAAAAATAATATTTATGTAACATTGTGAAATGATGTAAGAACCTATATTCTGGGAATCATAAATTTATGAAATTAAGAGTGTAGAACATAAAGAGAAGAAAAATTTTCTGTTTCCACATCCTTAGTAAGGCAGAAATGGTTGAAGTAGACTCCAAAACCACCTGGTATCTTCTGTACTTACAGCTGCAATGGACCCTCTTTTATCTGATATAATTTTGAATTCTAACCACATACATTGGCATCTACTGTATAAGTTGATTTAAACCATCCTAACTTTAACAACATTTTCCCTGAGTTAAAATGAGTTATTTGTATGGTTGCATAGACTTGTGTCACCCTAAGAACTTCTAATGTCAGGTGTTAAATCAATATTTTATGGATGAATGATGCATCTGAGGGAAACAGAAAGGAATTTTCCTCTTCTGGAAAATCAACAAACTTCAAAAAGGTTTGCTATGTAACAAACCACCCGAATTCAGTGGCTTAAAACAGAACCAGGTATTTTTTTTACAAGCATTCAGGTCAGCTGCGGATCGGCTGATCTAGGCTGGGTTCTATTTGGTGGTTTTCTAGTTTCAGCTTAGTTCACTCACACATACTAGGCCAACTAAAGGGTAACTGATCTAGACTGGCATGGCTGAGTTTTGATTAGTTCCACCTGCTCTCATCTTTCTCCTGAGGCCAGGCAACAACTGGGGAATGTCCTTCTCATGGTGACAACAGATGTACAAGAAAGGGAGGCATTTTACAAGCTTCTTCTTGCATCATGTCAGCTTAAATTCCATTGACAAAGTAAGGTATATGGCCAAGTGAAGAGTTTAGGGGTGGAAAGGAAGCCCCACTTACAGTGAAAGTTACTGTACAAATGGAGTCAATATGGGGAGGCATGAAAAATTGGATCCATTACTGTAATCTATCATACTATTGATAATGGTGAAAATATATACATAGAGTTTTCTATAGATCTATAGAAAACTTACTTATGTATTATTTATTAGCTGTTTATAGTAAATACAAGGAATTGATATATCTTTTAATATAATATTATACAATATAAAATATCTGCTGAAATACAATATTTAATAAACAGGGAAACTGTTTTGTCTTTTATAAAAGTGAAATGAGTGAGTAATCCTATCCATCTTCCAAACTACTCACTAAATGTTTTTACATACCAATCTGTTTGCAATGTAACCAAATGCAAGTCTTTAGAGAACTATCCTATAGGAAGCAGGGATTGGCAAGCAGAACAAATAGGTAAAGAGCAATAATCAAAGTGATCTGTCTGAACTGGTCAAATGACATTGTTAGATAGCTAAAGTGTTTCTTGTATAAATTGCTAATGTGATTGCAGTTTTTAACTTTCTTGCTCTCTCCTTTCCCATCTTTCTTATCCACCAGATATGTAAGCAAAAGCCATATAGAAAAATTAGCTTTTGTGAGAACAGTTCCTATTTTTGTGCATTGCTATGTGCCAAGGTGTTTTGCAAGTCATTTTATATTACCGCTAATCCTTCCACAGAACTGCAGGGTAGGTATTATTGGTTCTTTACAGAGATGATACTAAGGCATGGAAGTTAAGTAACTTTCCCAAAGTTAGCAAATAATGAGAACAGAATCCATACTTAACATAGTCCAATTCAAATGTATGTGCTTAGAAAACATTGGCTTTATTGTTAATATTAATGAGTGCATTCATTTTGAACCAATTAGAGGAAAGAAAATGAGGTCCATAGCTGTGACCACATAATTGGGACAAGAAAAATATGTTTGTTATTAGAGTAATCCACTTAGATGCCTTTTGGGACTCCCTTGCTCAATTTGAATGGTAAATGGACAAATGCCAGTAGCCCTAACCTGAGAAGGCCCAGAGGACTAGAGTCCTGTAGCTACAGGATCATGTCACCAATTTAGCCACTAATAGAGGCACTAGATGATATTGAGGGGACTCTAGAATGTGTAATGAGGTATGGTGTATAAAAATTTAAAAATTCATTTTTTTTATTGCTTTAGAGAGAGAGAGAGAAAGAAAGAAAGAAAGAAAGAAAGAAAGAAAGAAAGAAAGAAAGAAAGAAAGAAAGAAAGAAAGAAAGGAAGGAAGAAAGAAAGAAAGGGGAAGAGAGAGAGACAAACTGTGATTCATTGTTCCACTTATTTATGCAATCATTGGTTGATTCTTGTATGTGCCCTGACTGGGGATCGAACCCAAAATCTTGACGTGTGGGGAAGACACTCTAACAAACTGAGCAATCCTGTCAAGGCCTAAAAATTAAATTTTGATTTTGCCATTAATATAAAAATATCTATGTAAAAAGATATCAACAGACCTTCAAAAACGTATTCATAGACTCATTCATTTTAACAAGTATCTGTTGTCTCTCTGCTGGGCACCGGGGATGGGAAAGAGAAGACAATTTAGTGACATTTTTCAAGGAATGCAGTGCACAGAAATTTTATACATTTATATGCTTATATGACTCCAACAAAGATATTAACAATATGATTTAGAACTACAGTGTTATAATTACTAACCACCTATGTGAGTTAGAGAAGATAGAGAAATAATTAATTCGGGGGAAAAAGAAAAACAGATATTGTGGATGGAAGACAGTAATGGTGTAAGAAATGGAGATTTCAACACATCTAAACAAGCCTCCTAGGTTTAGAGAATTCAATTTGCAGGGTCATTTAGTGTTTTTATGAAAGGAGATTCTTCCAGAAAAGGAGAAATGGTAATGTGAAGGTCTTCACATGTTAATTATAATTTAAAATTATATACTTGACATTTAAAAAAATAAAATGGCTACATAAATTTCAACTTTGCACTTTAAGTATACGTTATCGAAAATATCAATTTTAGTGTTCATTACCTCTCATTCAAAGACTCTGTCTCCTAAGACATTGATACTAGGAAATAGTGTAGCTTTTTCAACTACCTAATATTTTGTTGTGGTTGGGTTTTTGTTGTTGTTTGTTTTGATTTTTCAGAAATCAGGACAAAGCATCCAGCTTCTCTTTTTGCCTCTTTTACACCTAAATAGAAAACTTGATGATGAGTTCTTGAGTGGCAGAAACAATGTTCTGATTTTTTTACTGTCTGAATTAGTTTTGCCTATTCTAGAACTTTATATAATATCCCTACTTTGTATTTGGTTTCTTTTGCTCAGCATAATGTTCCTGAGATGCATCCATATTATTGCATGAAATTTGTTCCCTTTTATTGTTGGGTATAAATATACCAGCATTTTTTAAACCTATTTCCCTATTGATAGACACCTAAAACAATTAGATACTTTCTGTACTTTGACTATTATGAATAAATCTACTATGAACATTTATGCACATGCATTTTGTTTTCAAATGATTTAATTTATTTAGGGAGATATCTAGGAGTACAATTGATGGATCATAAGGTAAGATTATGTTTAGTCTTATAAGAAACTATAGCCCTGGCCAGTGTGGCTCAGTTGTTAGAGCATTTGGCCCCACGCGCAAAAGGGTTTTGGGTTTGATTCCCAGTCAAGGGCATGCACCTGGGTTGCTGGCTCAATCCCCACCCCAGTCAGGGGCTTGTGCAGGAGGCAACCAATCAACATGTCTCCCTCGCATCCATGTTTCTCTCTTTCTCTCCCCCACCCCACCTCTCCCTTCCACTCTCTCAAAAAAATCAATGGAAAAAATATCATTGGATGAGGATGAACAACAACAAAAAGGAACTGTAAACTTTTGACACATCAGTGTGTCATTTTAGATCCCACTGATAATATAGGAGAGAGCTGGTAGCCTCACATTTGTGGGAATATTTGTTATACATTTTGATGAGTTTTCACAAGTCTATAAACTTATGGAACATAATCTTTATATTAATTCATACTTTTATGACCTTCTATCTCACAATCCCATTTTCAAGATGATCATATTGGTATTATTAACACTTATAGAGATATACAATCGCTGTCTTCTAATGTTGTTTGCTCTACAAATACCCTTGAAAAGGTGGTGTGAAACATAGTACTTCTCACATGGCAGGCAGAAATGCATACAATTTTAATTTTCTTTAATTGCCCTTAGAGTACTTACAATATTTGAAATTTTATTTGCTTATTTTCATATCAGGAAAGTCTCTTGCTAACACTCCCATCCCCAAAAGACTGTTTAAACTTCATGAGAACAGAAACAGTCTACAAAACTCTACATAGTATTTCTGGAACCTATAAAATATGGCACGTAGGTGATTAATGAATATTTGATGAATGAATGTGTGAACCAGACACCACTGCCCTGATTAGAAAACGTTTTATCATGTGGTTTTTATGATGACTTCTCAGTCTTCATAGAATTCTTAGGTGGTTTCTCTGTTTGGTTTTCATTTCTAAGTGTATGAAAATGAGAGTATTTTATTCGTTTTCTTAAGATTCAAGAATGTACACACTGAATTGTACTTTTCTCACATTAACAAAGGATGCGATACAGCATATACATTATTGTTAAAATAGGCAAATAATTGCTCTTCTAGCTACAAATAATGAAACCAATCTAACATTGTGATGGGCGTGAAATGCTGATTTTCAGGCACTTGTAGATGAAATTCAGTACTGAATGCTGTATCACATTGCATTCTTTAACAGCAGCAGCATGTCAGTTATCACTTTGATTGTTGTTTTTAGAGACAGAAAACTAAATGTGGGAACATCACCTTTCAATATAAGTGGGAAAATGTTTACATAAAACACAGGGCAAAGTCAAATATAGGAAAAAAAGTAAAGTTGAATTGCAATTTAAGTTAAAAGCTTGCTATCTAGGTTGATATTATTTGTATGGGAAGATGGTAAATACCTAATCTTCCAAACAGGTCTGCCCTTTTCTCTGGCCAACTGTTTCTTATAACTCAATGCTGAAAAACCACACATCGCATTATTAGGTCATCTAATGCACGTTTTCTTTATGAAAGAAATATACTCTTCTCTTGGGAGATTGTCAGTCAATCAAAATTGTCAACCCCAAAAATGCAGTTTGTGAAAAATTCTTTATTCTTTTTCAGAAAAGTAACTAAGATAGATAGATATAGATTATATAGATACTAGAGGCCTGTTGCATGAAGAGATTCGTGCAATAGGCCTTCCTTTCTCCTAGCTGCCGGCACAGGTTTTCCTCCAGCACCCGGGACCCAGGCCTTCGCTCCAGCTGGAGCCGCCTTCTGTCTTCTGTCTTCCGTTTTTGCTGCTCTGGCCGGAGCTGCCTTCCATCTTCCGTCTTCCGTCTTCGCTTCTCCGGCTCGCCTTCAGTCTTCCCTCTGCTGCTTGGAGCCTGTCTTCCCTCCGCAGCTTAGAGCATATGTATGCAAATTAACCACCATCTTTGTTGGCGGTTAATTTGCACGGTCAAGTACCATGTTTGTCAATTATTAGATAGGATAGGTATAGATATAGATATAGATATAGATATAGGAAAGATATAGATATAGATATAGATATAGATATAGATATAGATATAGATATAGATATAGATACAGAGATAGAGATATATTATTCATTTTTAGAGAGAGAGAGGTAGAGAGATATATGAACATTGATGAGAGAGAAACATCTATCAGCTGCCTCCTGCATTCCCCCTACTGGAGACTGAGCCCACAGCTTGTGCATATGCCCTGACTGGGAACTGAACCTGGGACTTCTTGGTGTATGGGTTGATGCTCAACCACTGAGCACACTGGCAGAGCCAGAAAAGTAACGAACTTTTATTGAGCATATACAATGTGCAAGAAACTATGCTATTTTATTGTATTTAACTCTGTCAGATAGGTATTCCCTTCATTTCTACTACTACTAGTAGTACAGGTACTTCTATCAGTAATATTTAAATAACATTTTAAAAGTGACACAGTGGAAACTTAGAGAAGTTATTAGCTTGATCAAGGACACAAAACTAGATGTGGACACGCTGGGATTATGTTTTCAGTACATCATCCACATTAGGATTAGGAGACTGAGACAGAGTGGATTTACTGTATGTTATCTATGGCTTACTCAATAATAAAAATGGGTAAGAGGTTAATTTTTTATAAGAATTTGTTTAGATTTTACTCTGGCAGGATGGAATAGGGAATGCAGGAATGGCTAGCATTAATATTAAAGAAGGCCTCATATTTAGTGCTAATTTGAGAACAAATCTAAGGTCTTGGAGCTCATTATTTACAGCACCAGGCTTTGTCACAGCAAAGATATTGTTTGAAACTGCGTATTTTTTCAACTTGGAAAAGTCCTATTCTGGAATTGAGCACAGGACTAAACCAAAGTGTATATCTCACACATTTGATATTTCTGGAATCCCAGTTGAGGGCTGACTGGCATATGTACTCACTCTTAGATAACCTGAAATTTTTTTTTAATATATTTTATTGATTTTTTCAGAGAGGAAGGGAGAGGGATAGAGAGTTAGAAACATCGATGAGAGAGAAACATTGACCAGCTGCCTCCTGCACATCTCCTACTGGGGATGTGCCCGCAACCAACGTACGTGCCCCTGACCGGAATCGAACCTGGGACCTTTCAGTCCGCAGGCCGACGCTCTATCCACTGAGCCAAATCGGTTTCGGCAATAACCTGAAATTTTTAAGATGGGGTCCTGGCTAAGGAGCTTGTCATACATCTGGTATTTTACTTTCGGCCATTGGACTGAAGACGGGTTGTATGGCAGAATTTGTGGGGTTTTTTTGTGCGTGTGTGTGTGTATTTATTTGTTTGTTTTTAAATGAAACTGCAGTAACTAAACCTAAATCTGAAGTGTGAAACTAAAGCATGATATATTCTTTCTAAAAGGTCAGTTTTCCTATGTCATAATGCCACAGTCAAAACTTTAGATTTATTTTCTTAAGTAAATTGTTCCTGGGCAACAAAAGATGTGTTTAATGTTCAAGATTCTCATTTCCTGAATTGCAAAGTGAGTTCTCTGAAGGATTTATTATTTTATTTTTCATGTGTGTCAGCCACCATATTTCAACATCTCTAATATCTTTATACATTTTTATAATGTAATTGCATATCTAATAAAGATGATAAGACTGTATCTTAGCAAAGGAATTAAAATTCATAGCCTGCAGAATAGAATAATGCAATGTTAAAAATCAAAGGCAAGGCCTTATGACTTGAACAAACCACCCAGACAAAACCTAGACTATTTTATTCAAGATAGTAAATATCCCAATGCCTTCATTAACCTTTATTCTTTTTTATTAGCAGAATTGCCACCATGGCTCTGAGTGGAGCCCAGCAGGCTACCCATGAAGTGACATTTTGGAGACTGGCAAAGCAATGCACTTTTGTCCAAGTACACTATCTTGAGTTTTTGTCCTTCACAGCAGGAGAAAGCTTCTCCGGATCCTTTTGTCCTTTTGAAAAGTGATTTGAGTGCTAGTACACATAGACACCTGACTGTAAGATATTTCCTTGTCAATATGAGAAACAAATTATTCTCCTTTTTATTTAAGATAGAAGACCAGGTGTTTGAGACCGTTGAAAAGTATCTCAAACCAAACTCAGCCAAAGAAAAAACTTATAATAAACACAATTGTTTGAGACTTCCTTAAGGGATACATTTTATTTTATGACTATAACTAGGTCCTTAAGTAGAACCGTTTCTGCTTTGGCACTTGCTCTAACAATGTAAATGATGATTCACAGAAAGTAGATAAGTAAGATGTGGTAGTTTAAAAACAAATAAATGGAGACAATGCAGTATTTGGAAGTGGCAATGATGTGCATGTAGCAGCATGCCCAACTGTTAATAATATACAGCTGAAGAAAAGGGGAAGTGAGATTTCCATGTATAGCAAAACAACTTGTGAGTTAATTATAAAGCGTCCATTAAAGATAACAATATACAAGTTTTAGGAAGATATAGATCAAAACAATATAATTAAATGTTTTGGCAGCATTGCCTAGGTTGAGAATGTGGTATGGGAATACAGAATGCAAATGAAAGGGAGAGAGAGAGAGAGAGAGAGAGAGAGAGAGAGAGAGAGAGAGAGAGAGAGAAAGAGTGAGAGAGAATAGACAGGCAAACAAGAGAAGGAACTGTGTGCACAAGATATGGTTATGTACCATAGCAATATATATATTTAACTCAGATATCTTCCTGTCAGGTAAAAAAAAAAAATTCCAGTAGATTGACTCTGACAAATACTTTAAGTTCTCTTTCTTTTACCCTCTAAAAAATGATGTATTTATAAAGAAACCACTTCTCAGGAATAATTGGGACAGAGGAATAAGGGAAACAAGAGAAGAAAATAATTACTTTTATTTAGTCCCTGATGCATACTATTCATTATGCATTTGGGATATATATATATATATATATATATATATATATATATATATATTCCTTTTCTATATTTTGAAAGCCTTTTCTGTACCAGGATTTGCTTGAGGAACAGCACAGTGAATAGCACAAGGTCCAGGTCCTCCTGGGGAGACCAACAATACACAAAGAAATAAGTCTACAGCATCAGGGAGTAATAAGTGCTATGAAGAAAAAAGTAAACAAGGAGACGTGATAGTGACAGGGAACTATATTTATGCAGAGATACAGGAGGAAGTCTTTGAAAGGTGAGGTTTGAACAGAGCATTGAGACACACAAGATTCCCAAGGTCATCCAATAATTAATGGATTTGAGATGCAAACATGGCTCTATATTATCAAAGCCATGTAACAAAGGTACATTTTCCAACCACAAACAACTACCTGGGTTTCTCTAATTCAACATCAGCTCTATTTTGAGCTGACATTTGAAATTACGGCAGAAAACAACTCAGTAAATCCTAGGGTAACTGATTTCTGATTAAAAACAAGTCAATTTAGTATTGTAATCGCTCTAACATTCTTCCCTTGTCCATGGGATTTATCTAAGCCATGGTGGTGATAGTGGGGGTGGGTGAAGGGGTTATTAGAGCATCACAGCTTCAAGTGTGTTAAACAAAAGTGTGTGCTCCACACTTGTTTCCCATTGGCATCCACTAATATGTATAACTCTGTGTGGGCCATTACATGGTCATCCTTCCACAATGGCTTTCTTTGTTCTGTCTAGCTTTCTGGTCTCTGACCATATGGTCCAAGTGCCTTCTGTTGATGTCACCTTGTCAAAGACACGGAATTTTCTCAGAGTCTCTTTCTTACTCAGTTCTATATTATAATCTCAGGCACAGACAATGTTAGGCTGAGATTCAGGGCTGTCTTCCAGGGCTAGTTCAGGCCCTTGGCACCTAACATCCATCGCTCCTTTATGTCCCTCTACTGTGAAATGAAAAGAATTCCTTCAAGTTTTTTTCTCAGGATTCCCAGTGGGAAAAAGGCAGTGTCTCCTCTACTCTTATATCTGAACATGTTTTAGGAGATTCTATCATCATTCCCTCCCTGTGGAAGTTAATAGGGAAGGCTGGATATAATTCTTATGCTATATCTAACCAACATGTAACTATTTTTCTTCCACTTTAAGTTTATTTCCCCAGCGGAAAATCTTTAATCATAAGGGAAGAGGGAGAACTAACTCAGTAAATAATCTTCCTGCCCTCTTTTATTAACAGTTTAACTTGGAAACAGAGAAATTATGTCTTAATTCCTTTGTGGCAAAGTCCCTTTGAGAACAGAGCCCCTTGGGATGAGGAAAGAGACTTGTGAAACAACTGAAGAAATTCAGTGAAGCTCGGACAGGGGATAAGCAATTAAATATTTCACAGATTTTGCAAGGTCATGATTAAAGTGTGTCAAAACCTCTGGTCACAAAAGTACAAAATCCCAGGGAAAATACATGAAATATCCTACCTAATAAAGAGGGGATATGCAAATTGACTGTCACACGGTCACAAAAGATGGCGGCACCCATAGCCACAAGATGGTGGCGCCCAGTCCCCTCAACTGCACCAGAGTCCCCCAGTCCTTTCAGCCCTGCCGGTGGGTGGGGTGTGGGGTGTCAGGCACATGGTGCAGCCAAACCTGCCCTTAGGCCCCCAGTTGCCCAAGGGGGCCCGAGGTGCAGGCAAGCCTCAGATGTTGGCTACCCAGCCACCTTAGGGCTGGCCCAAGATTCAGGCAAGCCTCGGATGGCAGCTGCCCAGCCACCCAGGGCCGCCCGAGGCTCAGGTAACCAGGGCCGGCCAAGGCTTGTGCTGCCAGCAGAGGTGTGATCGGGGCATTGTCTTCCCCTGATGGCCGGTTCGCCTCCCACCCCTGAGAGCTCCCGGACTGTGATAGGGGGCAGGCCTGGCTGAGGAACACCCCCCTCCAGAGCATGAATTTTCATGCACCGGTCCTTTAGTTACACAATAAATGTGGGACCACATTGGAGGCTATGCACACTCCAGGAGCCTGCAAGTAGCTAACAGAGGGCAGAAGACTGATGACCAAGTCAGTCTGTACAGGAAAGAGAGCCAGTGGGGCAACCATTCCCCCTAAAACTGGGTCTGAGAAAAGGGTGAGTTAACACAAACCCACGAAGCCCACAGTCAGGTAATACTGTTTTCCTGAGCCTTGGCTCAGTTGTGTCTTCGGGTCTGAGTTATACTATGTGCATTGTCTAAATGTCTGTTCCCACAGAACTATACAGGTAATGACATCAGTAATTTCCTTCTGTGTCTGGCTAAGCAAAGGTAAACCCTCCCATAAAATATCCTCAAATCCCAAAGGAAGGTATAAAATGAAAGAAAATATGAGTAAAATGTAGATATGGGCAAATTTAATAAAATGTTGACTATATAGAAAAGTAATGCTCTGAATGATGTATACATTGTAGAGATTTTTAAAAGGACACGATTGAAAAGCAGGGTAATAATGGCACATAAGCAGAGAGAGGTTAAAGCATTTTAGGATCTTTAGTTTATTTAGAAAAAGGATAAAGAACCTAATTACACTTAATCCTTAAGTTAGACATGCATGTTAAAATTTCAAGCCTAACCACACACATATACCAACAGGATTGTTTTCCTAATACATTTTTAAATTATTTTACATAAGAAGTTAAAAATAGAATTAGAGAAAAAATTTATATTAACACAAAATAAAATATAAAATACAGGAAAAAAATGAAGCAAGAAAATCTTAAATAGGCAGCAAGAATAAAATGGTAGAAATAAATGCAAATATATCAACATATAGTTAGACATTGAGTCAAAAATATCCAGCTATTTATTTTTTTAGTAGAATACTCCTAAAGCATAAAGACTGGTAAAAGTAAAGAGTGAAAATTTGGGAAAAGAAATTCAAGTAACACTAACCACAAGAAAACTGGTGTAGTCATTTTTCTCAGGGATATCTATTCTCATGGGCATGGCTGACTGCAACAGTAATGGGAGACCTAAATGACTTTATAGCAGGGGACACCAATGAGGGCAGCAGATGGTAGAACACATTAGGGACTGTTGTTCAGCTGATGTGAAATAACTTGAGGGATATTTTTGTTTCAAAGGGGGAGTTGTTTTGTGGTATTAGATTATTATTATATATTAGAGGCCCGGTGCATGAAATTTGTGCAGGGGGGGGGGGTGGCGTCCCTCAGCCTGGCCTGGCCTGCACCCTCTCTAATCCGGGACCCCTCAGGGGTTGTCCTACTGCTGGTTTAGGCCCAATCCCACATACTTCTCACAATCCGGAAGTGCTGGCTCCTAACCACTCACCTGCTTGCCTGCCTGATCGCCCCTCACTCCCCTCCCTGCCTACCTGATTGCCCCTAACCACCTCTGCCTGCCTGCCTGATCTCCCCTAACTGCTCCCCTGCTGCCCTGATCGTCCCTAACTGCTCCCCTGCTGGCCTGATCTGCCTCAGCCCTGAATCTGGGATCCAGGATTCCCTCCTCCGGCTGGCCGCAGGCACCCAGGACCCAGCCCGGCTTTGCCTGGGCTGGCCACAGCCACAGAGGACCGTGGGCAGGCAGTTTTGCCCAGGCCTCAGCCATAGGTGCCCAGGTCCATGGGGCAGGTGGCTTTTTTCCCTCTTCCGGGCCCCAGGTGCTGGTGCCCAGGACCGCTGGGTGGGTGGCTTCTCCCAGGCCCTACTTTGTCAGGATGGATGTTAGAATGGTCATCCTGGAAGACAGCCAGTCTAATTAGCATATTACCCTTTTATTAGTATAGGTATGTAATTTAGGGACAAATAATGTCACATTAATTATAATGAACATTTACTGACCTGTAGCAGCAGGCAGATGAAATCTGGGGAAAGATGAATTGTTCCTAATTACATTTGATTATAACTTTCTAAGAGACCCTGGCTGTTGCTGATGGGACATTATTGACCCACCAAGTGCAAATTATCTCTGCAAATGAGTCACCCTTGTCAATACTAAATATTTGGTAAATACTCAAATTTAAGTCATTTTATGGAATCAAACTACGAGGGAGGTAACAGATCTTTCATAATTATAAAATTAATTATAACTACTAGTAAACAAGAATAAATTATAAAGTATCCACAATGGTAATAGAGTGATAGTATTAGATTTAACTTATTGGGCAAGTATCCATTGGGATTTTTTAAAAACATATTCTTATTTAATTTTCAAAACTAATCAACATAATGATTATATTATTGTTTTGAGTTAGGAAAAATAAAATTCAATGAAATTACGTAAGTTTTTAAAGTAACATAGGAGAATTTAGGCTATACTTCCCTAAAAATCCATAGTTTGTTTCCATGTTTTATTTTTTATCCTTAACACTCATCACTAAACAAATCCTGGTATATATTATACTTTTTTTTTTGGTTTCAAAAAAAATATCAATGTTCGGTCCCCGTACGGGCCACCAAAAAAAAAAAAAAATATATCAATATTGTTGAAAGTATTACAGATGCCCTCCTATTTCCCCTTATTGATTCCTTCTACCCCATCCCTTCCTCCCCCCAGGCCTTCCCTACATGCACTATTGTCTGTCCATGGGCTATGCATATCTAAGCTAATAAAAGAGAAACATGCAAATTGACCGCACCTCCACTACACCCCAAGCCACGCCCACCAGCCAAACAGAGCAACTATATGCAAATTAGCCCAACCAAGATGGCTGGCAGCCACGGAGCTGGAGCAAGCAGGAGGCTTGGTTGCCCCGGTGATGGAGGAAGCAAGCTTCCCGCCTGTCCTGGCTGGCTGTGGCCTCTGCTCAAGGCAACAAAGTTTTAATTATAGAAGATAAATAAATCCCAGATACTTGCTTCCAGCCAGCCTCCATTGGGATCTTGGGTGGCTGGGGGCCGAGGCCAGCCTGCAAACAGCCATCAGCCCCTCACCCAGGATGGCCACACCCTCATGGGGTGAGGGTCCCTGCTGGGGGGCTTGGCCAGCCTGCAAACAGCCATCAGCCACTCACCCAGGCTGGCCAGGCACCCCAGTGGGGACCCCCACCCTGATCTGGGACACCCTTCAGGGCAATCCAGCTGGCCCCACCCATGCACCAGGCCTCTATCCTATATAATAAAAGGGTAATATGCAAATTGACCCTAACAGCAGAATGACTGGGAATCACTGGTCACTATGACACACACTGACCACCAGGGGGCAGACGCTCAATGCAGGAGCTGCCCCCTGGTGGTCAGTGCGCTCCCACAGGGGGAGCTCTGCTCAGCCACAAGCCAGGCTGATGGCTGCCAGTACAGTGGTGGTGGTGGGAGCCTCTCCCACCTCCTCAGCAGCACTAAGGATGTCTGGCTGCAGCTTAGGCCTGCTCCCCACTGGCAAGTGGACATCCCCCTAGGGCTGCCGGGCTGCCAGAGGGATGTCTGACTGCCAGCTTAGGCCCAATCCCCCAGGGAGCTCATCTCCCGAGGGGTCCCAGACTGCGAGAGGGCACAGGCCAGGCTGAGGGACCCCCCTGAGTGCACAAACTTTTGTGCACTGGGCTGCTAGTCTATACTAATAAAAGGGTAATATGTTAATTAGACCTGGTCAACAGGACATCTTTCAGTTGTCCTTCCTTCCTTCCAGACAAAGCCACAGTGGCAGGGGCTGATGCAGAGGCAGTTAGGGGCGACCAGGCCGGCAGTGGGGAGCAATTAGGGGTGATCAGGTTGGCAAGGGAGGGCAGTTAGGGGTGATCAGGCCAGCAGGGGAGGGCAGTTAGGGGTGATCAGGCAGGCAGGCAGAGGGGTTAGGGGCGATCAGGTAGGCAGGCATAGTGGTTAGGGGCAATCAGGCAGGCAGGCAGATGAGCGGTTAGGAGCCAGCAGTCCCAGATTGCAAGAGGGATATCTGACTGCCTGTTTAGGCCCGATCCTGTGGGGATCGGGCCTAAACTGGCAGTCGGATATCCCCCAGGGGTCCAGAATTGGAGAGGGTGCAGGCCGGGCTGAGAGACGTCCCCCCCCCAAATTTTGTGCACCGGGCCTCTAGTATGCATATAAACTCATTGGTTAACCTCTTCCCACTTCCTGCCCTTTCCCTCTGAAATACATGAGTCTTTTGCATTATCTATCTTTCCAGTTAGTAAGACACTCCAGGAGAGTAAATGTTTCTGATTGTTTGGACACTGTTCTTTTCCTAGAAACTCTAAAAGTTTCTGGCAGAGCCTTAGCCGGTTTTGCTCAGTGGATAGAATGCTGGCCTGCAGACAGAATGGTCTCGGTTTGATTCTGGTCAAGGGCAAATAATTGGGTTGCAGGCTCCTCCCAGGCACGTGCAGGAGGCAACCAATCAATGTGTTTCTCTCACATCAATATTTCTCTTCATCTTTCCTGTTCTCTTCCATCCTCTCTAAAAATCAATAAAAAAATATCCTCAGGTAAGGATTAAAAAATTAATAATATAAAAATAAAATTTCCTGGCAGACTAATGAACAAATATATTTTTAATTAATACAAGAATAAATGAATGGTCTTTAATTAAGAATTTAGCTTTATTCAATGCCTATTGATTCCAAAATCCTTATAATGGAGAAATAAGATGGTGTCTATCAGATATTCCACCTATCCCAGAAGCCCTTGTTCAAAGAGGAAATTCATCTTTCTTAATCATAAGGGGATAAATCATAATATTACATAAAGTTTCAAAAAGAAAGGATTTAAAAGGTTGAAAATAAATTACTAAAAGGAAACAAGGAGAAAAATATTACCAGGTAAGAAAGAAACAATCAATGAAGTAAAAAGAAGTGTTAATTAATAATAGCATTTACAAAATGTAGAAATGAAGTAAAAAAATGAACACACACATTTGCACATTAACTCAAGGAATATAATTACATATTTTGTGATTTAAGACCTTTGGTATCATCTTGGATACAGATCAAAGCCACTAGCTATGTCTTAACTAAAAATAAAATGGTTTACTTTAACAAAAGTCAAATGTGTTTCAATTCCATGTTTATTATAATTGACTAGAGACCTGGTACACAAAATTTGTGCATGGATACAGTCCCTAGGCCTGGTCGGCAATTGAAGCACAAGTGTCTGGCATGTAAGGGCAGGTCCTAGCTGACCTCTGGGCCCTGGGAAGCACCTGGGCCACCGGGGCCCCATGCGCTCCCTCTACCTGAGTCATCAGGCCCCTGCCCCCCACAACTGCCGCTGGTATCCACCTGCAGGGCGATCAGCCAGGTGATCGGGTTCTGCTCACACCTGCCTTGACCTAGCACCGCCCGCTCACCTGCTCCACCATCACGCCACAGTCCTGCTCTCCTTGGGGCCCATTGGGGCTGCCAGTGCCTCCACTGCCGCCTGCTGCCAGTGCCACATCGCCGACACCCACCATGTTCCACACCAATCCCTGGTAGTCAGCGCATGTCATAATGAATGTTCGAACTCCCCGTCGAACTCCCAGTTGAGGGGACTCTTTGCATATTAGGCTTTTATTATATAGGATAGGCAATACTAAATGTCTACCTCACCTCTTGCTCATAATATGCTTTTTAAAGAGGCATTAATAATGTTCAGTTCTTCAGAACAGTAAGAGCAGTAATTGTGCCTCTAGCATTAATTAATTGGTGGCTTGTAAAATTGAGAGGCACAATTTCATTTATGTAAATAGTCTGTTTCAATTACTCTGAGTTATAGATGAATTGTGAATAGCTTAGTTAAAAGAAAATATCAAGATGTACTTCAATTAGTACATTCAGGTCTTCCTAGGAAGAGGTAAAAAGAATCTGAAAGAAATTTTGTGTTTTGTACTCACTTTAAATTTGTAATTTATTTTTTGAAATGTTGGTATTGTGTCAATGCTCATAAAAGTTTTATTGTTAAAAATCACTAATTCTATTATAAAGTCTTAAATATGTAACTGAATCCCTTATTTTGTGTATGTATTTGCCTAATCTATTATGAATGTGTTCTCTTTTCCTTTGGCCAACATATAAACTTGTATCAGGCATAGATTTCTATCAAATGACTGATACTAATAATAATAACTAACATTTATTTAGTGTTTACTATGTCCTGGGATTTTTTTTTCTAAACCCTTTATACATATACTAGAGGCCCGAAGCACGAAAATCGTGCAAGGGGGCTCAGAACTTCAGGAAGGTCATTCAGCTGTCCAGTCTAATTAGCATATTATGCTTTTATTATTATATATATTTACTTATTTATTTTTAAACACAACAGTGTGAAATATTTTTTATGATAATTAATCTCACTTAACATATGAAAAAACTGAGGCTGGTAGAAGTTAAAGTAATTCTCCAGGTCACATAACCAGTGGGCAGTGAATCCAGGATTGAAACACAGGTTTCCTGACTCTAGAACACAAACCACTACATACTGTGACATTATTATGAGCATTACAAAAAAGCACTTACCACTTATGTGCTAGATGTTTTATATAGATTATCATTTCTTCATTAATTTACTAGGCCTCTTTACTTTGGGCCAAGCACGGATGTGCAAACCTATTTCTGGACATTATTATTTCTACTAATAACATGTCACTATTTACACCAATATCACACTTTAATGCACACAAGAACTTTAAGACTTGAAGTCAAGTAGTATACGTCCTCCCACATTTCACCTTTCTTTTCAAATTTGTTTTGGTATATTGCTCTATAAATTTTAAAATCAGCTTTTAATTTTTGAAATAAAAAAAGGTTGTTTGTTTGCTTATTCTTGCATTTTAAGGATTCTTTAATTTGGATAGCAACAGTCCATTAGCAGATGCATCCTTTCCAAACAATTTCTTCCAGTCTGTGGCTTGTTTTATCATTCTCTTGATAATATCTTTTAAAGAGTAGAATTTTTAAAATTTTGATAAAATTCAGCTTATCTTTTTTTTTCTTCCTGGATCATGTCTTCATGTTATATCTAAAAAGGATTCACCCCAATCATGATCATCTTTGTTTTTCCCTATGTTATCTTCTTGAAGTTTCAAAGATTTTCAGTTTTCATTTAAGTCTATGATTCAATATGAGATAACTTTTGTGAAAGATGTAAGGTCTGTGTCTGTATTTGTTTGTTTGTTTATTTATTTCTTTGTTTGTTTTTGTTTTTGGCCTGTGGATGTCCAGGAGTTCCAGTACGATTTGTTGAAAATACTACTTCTGCTCCATTGTACTGGTTTTACTCCTTTGTCAAAGATCAGTTGACTATATTGATGGATTCTACTAGAGGCCCGGTGCATGAAATTCAGCAAGTGTAGGCCTTTGCAGCCCCAGCTGTCTCGGCCCGAGTGGCCCTGCGCCATGGGTTGGCTGGAAGGTTGTTCTCCCACTTGGTCTAATTAGCATATTAGCTCTTTATTATATAGAATTCTGTTTCATTGACCTATTTGTCTATTCTCTTACCAATACCACAAGGTCTCTATTCCTCTAGGTTTATAGTCTTGGAGTCTAGTAGTTCCAGTCCTACAAATTTGTGATCTTCCCTTTTACTATTGTGTTGGTTAGTCTGGGTCTTATTTTTTTTATTATTTAATATATTTTATTGACTTTTTACAGAGAGGAAGGGAGAGGGATAGAGAGTCAGAAACATCGATGAGAGAGAAACATCGATCAGCTGCCTCCTGCACACCTCCCACTGGGGATGTGCCCGCAACCAAGGTACATGCCCTTGACCGGAATCGAACCTGGGACCCTTCAGTCCGTACCTGACAGTCTATCCACTGAGCCAAACCAGACAGGCTAGTCTGGGTCTTTTGCCTATTTACATACATTTTAGAATCATTTTGTCAAAATCCATAAAATAAGTTGCTGGAATTTTAATAGGGATTTCATTGAGTCTATAGATCAAGTTGGGAAGAATTGACATCTTGACAATATTGTGTCTTTCAATTCATGAACATGGACTATCTCTCCATTTATTTAGTTCTTTTGTTCATTAGAGTTTTGTTTTCTTGTTAAATAGATCATTTACATATTTTGTTAAATTAGATTAGATTAGATTTATACATAACTATTCCATTTTTTTGCTGTGCCAATGCAAATGGTATTGCATTTTAAAATTCAAATTCTACTTGTGCATTGTTGGTAGGTAGAAAAGCAATTGACTTTTGTATGTTGACATTCATCTTATAACCTTACTATAATTGCTTATTAGTTCCAGGAGGTATTTTTTCTTTTGTCAGTTGTTTAAAGTTTTCTGCATATTCAGTCAATTCACCTGTAAACAGAGACAGTTTTATATCTTCCTTCTCAAATGGTATGCCTTTTATTTCCTTTTCTTTTTTTACTGTATTTGCTGGCACCTCTAGTACTACAGGGTGGAGCAAAAGTAGGTACTAATATACAGTGGTTTATGTGGAAAACAATACTTAAACTATATAGGTAGGTACATTGTTATTAACTTAATTAGGGTACTCCTAAGCTGGCCTTTACTAAAAAAGTCCTCAATCTGAGGGGTCGACTTCAGCGAATGTACCCCCACTTCTTCTAATGCCACTTCTTAAAAATAGACTCGTCCAGGCCGAAAAACGACTTCTGCGCATGGGCCACGAAGTTTCAATCGCACTGTACATGCGTGCCCGCACGTGGTATTTTGTGGAAGAGCCACACTCAAGGGGCCAAAGAGCCGCATGTGGCTCACGAGCTGCGGTTTGCCGACCACTGGTCTGATCGATGCTTCTCTGTCTCTGGATCTGTTTTTGTTCGTCAGTTTATATTGTTCATTATATTCCACAAATGAGTGAGATCATGTGATATTTATCTTTCTCTGACTGGCTTATTTCGCTTAGCATAATGGCTAAGCAAATTTTTAAATAAGTGCAGTTTTAATACAATAATTGGAGTACCTTTAATATATATTCCAACATAGATCATCTTTTTTTCTTTTTTAATAAATGGTTTGTGTTTACTGGTATTGTTCTCTAGTCAAAGGCCATTGGGACTACACTTGTAATTGAGTAGATTACTCTTCTTGTTTCTGAAAAGAAGGAAGAAAGCACACTATTGGAAAGTGTCTCAGTAAGAAGCTGTTAGAAAGGACTTATTAGGTGACTGAACTGTATTAGGTGACTTTACGGGAGATTCAAGGAAGCAGGTTTTGTTCTAGACTGGAGGTTGTCAAGAAGTGGGTAAAACAATTGATTATCTAGTAAATATCATCCATGAGCCAGGAGGAATAAATTGGGGCTGAAGCTGTAATTGGTTAAGAAGCAGCAGCCAGTCATATTAATCAGGATTGAGCAGTTTGGTCTTTTTTTGTGTGATTTAGATAATGATTATATTGTCTGTGTTCACCCAGGATTATAGAATGTTTTTGTTTTTGTCTTAATTCATTGACATCACAGAGCAACCTTGTCTGATATTGATGTTCTGTGAATGTGTGTTCAATAGGGATCGTTTTTCTCTTTCTCATTTTCATGATATAAACAGCAGCATGCTAGAGTGGCAAGAACCCTGAATTGGTATTCAGAAGACTTGAGTTATTATCATCCTTCTAAGGTATGTCCTTGGATACGTAAACTAAAATTTCTGGGTCCTAGTGTTTCATTTACCCTGGGTAAAATTTCTGGGCTTAACTCTGTAATATGAGAAAAATGAGAGGGTTGGATTTGAAGATTTTAAAAGTTGTTCCCATTTTTTATACTCTAGAATTAAGAAGTTTGCTTTAAAACTCACAGAATTTCATTCTGAAATGTTGAATAAAATAAAACCATGAGGAATTTTTATTATTTCTTTAGATGTAACTTTGTAGTAAAGATAAAAGATGTCTGTTCTCTGTTGATGGCTCCCTGAATCTCTGGGAATAAGTTCTTGAATAAAGCTGTGTTACTTCATTTTTCTCAATAATGCTGATAATAATACTTGCCATTTGTTGAATGGCTCTGAAACTAATAAAATAAATTCTATTTTCTTTTAATAGGAAAGATGGTATATTACCAATAATTACTTTTATTCCATTCTCCTGCAATCTTAAATCAACATGATTTATAAAATATTTTTTAGTGTATTTTATGGCTAGTTTTAAAAATGTTCAGAATTGTAGGATTATATTAACCACTACGGTTCTTATTTTTGTCTTCCTTTTCTGTTTAACTACTTGTTGCTGATAAAACCTCACATTTTAGCAATGAATCCTTTCAAAGTACAGTGGGGCCTTGACTTATGAGTTTAATTCGTTCTGTGATGGAGCTCGTAACTCAAATTACTCGTATGTCAAATCATAAAGTGAACGAGTGAGACACATGATGCTGGGCTGATGTTGTGGTGTTCACTGTGACGTTCGCTGCGCCAACTAGCGGTGGGGTATCTGAAGCTGGCTCGTAACCCGAATTTTAGCTTGCAACTCAAAGCAAAAAATTGGCTGAGAGACAACTCGTATCTCGAAAAACTCGTTAGTCGGGACACTCGTAAGTCAAGGCCCCACTGTATTTCACACTCAGGTAATCTAAAAAGAGAGTAGGTATTTTGTTGGTTTGTTTGTTGTTTTTTGCCTTGGTTTTCCATGGAGGGTTTGCTCTTTGTTGAAAGTCCTTGCATATCCTCTCTTCCCTAACTGATACTTTGCTGTATTGTGGTATAAAATATTTTCAGCAGAGAGCATGCCGTTATGTGAGAGTCTTCTTGGCATGATCCTCATTAAGTCCTGCTGAGTCTGCTTATGTTTCCTTTACTATGTGCAGAGGCTCCATAAATGGCTCAATCAGTGAAGAGAGCAAAATGCTGCCTGTGTGTCTGGTGTGGCATGTCTTCCAAGTTGACCCATGGCCCTGCTTTATCTGTCAGCTCCTAGGACAGTTCCTAGGAGAATCACAGGCTGGATGTACACAGATGCAGTGAGAGGTTAGCCTGTTAAGTAACCAGTGAGAATCTACTTAGATTTATCCTTTTTCTTTTAACTTACAAAAACTATAAAAAAGGAGATAATAAGAATTACATAAAGTTTTTTTATTGAAAGAACCTACGGGCATGTGACAACTTAGTTACACATATGTTGGAGATGGAAATATAAAGTTTAGCATAGGATTTTATTAAGTGCTAATATTTTGACACTCTTTTAGCATGTCTGGTTTAACTGGTCTCTTTTTTTGGAACAGGTTATTGACACAGAAGGTTGATATAAGATGTGGTGGCATTTATCCTTTTCTGCCTCCCAGTAAAACCCTTTTGCATTGTTTGCAAATATATTATCAGACCAACAGTGATCTCGGCATTCATTACAGGGAATCAAAGATGCACGTGCTAGTTGTGTCAAAGAACTGACAATATAGCTGGAAATATAAGTTGTTAAGTATGAAAAATTATAAAAATTTAGTCTTTCTAAAAGGAAATAATGAACTATGTTATATTTATAACTAAAGACCTGGTGCATGAAATTCATGCACAGGTAGGGTCCCTAGACCTGGCCAGTGATCAGGGCCGATCAGGGCCTTCCAGCTGCTGGCCGGGGCCTCCCTTCCCTGGCTGCCGGCCCGGGCTTGCCTTCATTCCGTGCCACCTCCTAGTGGTCAGCACACATTATAGCAAGCAATTGGTCTCCCGGTAGAACTCCTGTAGGGACAATTTGCATATTAGGTGTTTATATATATAGATAATATACAGATTTCTCAGAGATAATACCATCTATATTGAATTTTATCCTTTTCTTAAAGTGAAATATTATGTGTAGATTTCAATGTTGATGCTTTGCAGTACTTTCTAGAAAAATAAGAATAAAAACATGAATATGTGACTGGCTTCTTTCTCTATTTTAGAACATGGTTACAGAAATACAAACACACATAAGTAGAAAGTCATAGTTATAGATAAACATATTTGTATATAAATGACTTCATACAGAAAGTGGAATTTGAAGTGCATTTTAAATAATCAAGAAGATTTAAATAGGAAAGAGAGAACATAGAGCTTTTGAGGAAGAAGAACTATGTAAACAAAGACATAGCATTAGGATACTTAGTGCTAAATCTGGAAGATGGTAAGAAGACTAGCCTAGAATGAACAAGGGTTTTGGGGGGAGAAACAATAAATTAAATGGGTTAGGTGAAATAGGACTAGTGTTTGGAGGGCCTTCAAAAGCTGACTTTTACAAAATAAGTATTACATTGTCTTTGCTATTCCAGTATCAAAACATATTTTTACTGTGAAAAAACAAATTTTCCCTCATCTGCCAGAGGAAATGTGGATTGTATAAATTTAGATATACAAGCCAGAAGCCAGCATAGCAAAGTAGCCACGGGTAAACAATGAATTTGAGGATTTTAGTTTTAGTTACCATGAGAAATTTACTTAAGCACACTAAGTCTCAACTTTCTCTTTTGTGAACTCTGGGTTAGAGTAATAATATCACCTTATAGTATGGTGTGTTAAAATATCTCTTAAAATAATGTTTACTCTACATTAGTTATTTATTTTTTATTAAAAACACTGAAAATCTAGGTATGACTTGATAAGTGCTTGGACAGTGGAGGTTACATGCAAAAGAAATGCTTGAATCTAAAGAAATATATATATATTTTCTTTTCCATGTTGCATAACTTCTTTCCAGTTTCATGGTTTTCTTCAAGTAGAACTTTTCCCATTTGCACACTGGTAAGTGATCTGCAGCTGTTGCAACCCATCAGTCTAAAGCTATGCCACTCTCTTTAACTACAGTTCAGGGAGGCATTAGAAGTAATGGTAGGACTTGGTAACTGAAGAGCATAACAGAGAGAAAATCATCAAAATTGGCTCTTTTCTTATTTAGAATTCCAGAAGAATAATGGTGCTATTGAAAAATATGTGTTCTATGATGGAGAAGCATTTTGTGTGGTCAAAATCAGGGAGTTCAATTTTGAACAAGATGTACTCCCTTTTGGACATATTGAGAGTTAGTTGCTGGTAAGTCATGTAAATGAAGATCTGTAGTTTGCTCCACACAGAGCCTTATCGTAAAACAGAACGGGCTGGTATTGGCACCAATTTTGAAGGAAGAAGAAGAGAAATATGTTGAAGACAAGAAAAAATATAGAAAATGGTAAAAACAAAACAAGAAATGCAGTCTTGAGGAAATACTTTTTTTTTTTTTAAAGAAGTGATCACTGGAGTCAGTAACAGGACAGGTTATTCAAGAAATTGAGCACTGAGTATGTTTGTTTAGAAAAATATTTTACTTTGTTAGAAAATTTTTATTTAAAAGTGCAGTTTTATTGCAAAAGAGGCTTGGGGACTGAAGACTCAGAAAACAAAAATCCAAGTAAAACTGGATGGATAACACTTAGAATGGATCAAGGTATGGAAAAACTAGCCCAGGAATCTGAGGAAACAGGAAAATCTGGGTGTCAAGAGGGGGAGCTTATTAGAGTGTGTTTGTGTCACATGTATTGTGTGGGGAAGGTAATAGTGATTGGAGGTCCTAATAAAAGCAAAGTTAGATACTTGATCGAGAGACTTGGAGAGAGAAAATAGGTTGGATAATGATCTCAGAAATGATTCATCGTCTGTTTGTATGCTATGAAATAACAACTTGTGCTTCTTAGCAGAGAAATGGTCCTGATTCTTAGCAGAACATATCAGTATCTCCCAGTTTCCCCAGCTCCTCACAGTTCCTTAAACTTCTATAATATCCCTAAAAATGTGTGCACTCCAACCGAAAAACTATTTTATATATTTTTTAAAAGGGAAATGGGGAAAAAACAAACAAGCGTGGTATCTATGATATATTTAGACGAATACACAGTTTTGAGGAACTACCAGAAAGTCAATACGTTTAAATATATGGAAGATCAAGTCAATGAACAGAATTAACATGGACATTTATTTTTTATTTCTTTTTTTGCACAAAGGCAACATGAGATGGCAAAAGAGTTTTGAGATTTGAAAGAACTGGATTGAATTCTGGCCTTGCCATTTGGAGAATATTTCAAAGTCCATTTATTTCTTTAGCCTTTAAAGAGAGATTGATACCTGCTTTTACGACAAGAATTTTCTGAGGATTTAACAGGACAATAAAACATGTTAAAATGCTTTATAAATGCTAAAGCTCTGTGCAATTTAAATGTATTAGAATTATTTTATCATTGTGATTGTTATCTAGATGACAGTGAATAAAATATTTGAGTCAAATTTGAAGACCTTGGTATTTAAAAAGTAATTCTCCTAAAGAACACACTACTAGCAATGACAATTAAAATAAAAATGGAGAGATTTGGAGAAGATGTAAGTCTTATTGGTTGGAAAGTTCTATTTGTGAGCAAGCAAAAGACTTATTCTCCCTGCCATGTATAGAAAGAAGAGAACTAACATTTATTTGAGAAGACAATATAGTCTATGATAATTTCAGGGAAGAGTCTAATTTTAGAACATGCAACTAGAGATCAAATGAAAGTCAAGACATAATAAGTATCTATTCTTTTAGATATCTATATATATAAAAGCCTAATATGCAAAGTGTCCCTTCAGGAGTTCAACTGACCAGGAGTTCTATCGCTCGCTATGACGTGCACTGACCATGAGGGGGCAGCGCAGAATAAAGGAAGGCCAGGCCTGCAGCCAGGGAAGGGAGGCCCCAGCTGGCAGCCTGCAGCCGCTAGGTACCCTACCCGTGCATGAATTTCTGCACTGGGCCTCCAGTATTACTATATTTGATAAATTAAAATAGCATAGAATAACAGTGTCACCTCCATTTTCAACATGAGGAAACTAGAAACAAAAATATTAAATAATGACCCCAACTCATCTCATAAGTAATAAACTTTAGTTTCCTAATCCCAGTCTAGTTTTGTCATTAAAAAAAGAAAAAATAAAGTGCTTATGCTCTCTCCAGAACCACTCTGGAATCTTAAATTTTAGATAAGATTGGGTTTACATGGATTTCACAGGGTAGAATTGAGGTTCTAGGTTTTGTTTTTTTGGGTTTTTTTAGTTGTTATACTTCAGGTGTGTGTTTAATCTAAGTCTGGATTTATCTGAACACGTGAGTTTTTTTTATGCCCAGGACATCCTGATAATTAGCTGCAGGTGGTAAATATATTGCTCTCTCTTTCTTTCTTCCTAATGCTATTCGGTTGGATATAATGAAGGTGCTATTGAATCCTGCTGTTGGACTCTGGAAGCAGAGTTTAGGAAGGAAAAAAATGGCAGCAGGATTTCTCTCTTCTCTCTGTATATTTGATAAGAATATTCTAATATTCTTAAACAGAATATCTCTAAATCAAGAAAAATTTTATTTAAGTTTTATCAAATTCTTAACAGTTGTAGTCTATGGGAAAAATGCAAATGATCTCCTTTCAATATCCAGACAACTTCTTAGACTGAGATAAGCGAGTTGATTGAAAAAAAAATATTGGGTAATAGCATAATATATACTAAGATACATTATTTCAGAAAACAAATGAGTTACATAGACAGATTTCATAAGTACTATTCAAAATAATTAAATATGCACTTCTATGTATTATTTGCTAATTAATTCAATTAAAATGAAAATATTTCAAAATATTTAGTTCTAATAAAATTATTTTCTCTCTGAGATTTTTGATACATTTATGTCATCACCATTTTTTCTGTTTTATTATATATTTGCTTCATATTTACTTGATAGCAGACCTAACAGGAATTTTCATAATTGAGTTTTTTCTTGCAAAATAGACTTTTAATTTGTGCTAATTCAAAAATAAATGAATGAGTGACAGAGGAATATGTTTTTGCAAGTAGGAAGCAATATTGTTAATTTCCCCAAAGGAACAGTCAGCTGTGCCAGAAATGGCTAACTAATTAAAATGGAAAGATAGAGAATGCACACACCTGTTGTAAGTAATTTGCCAAGTGAGTTTTATTATCAAAAGCTGTTTTCTTGGAGTTGATACAAAGAAAATTGGTTGTTCTTGAAGATCTGGATAAATGGTCAAGTAACCCAGTATAACAACATATAGTTTTATAGATCTGCTAGAGTGTTTTTTTTTCAAGTGACAAAAAAACCTCTCTGATTCCTCCCCTCCTAAATTCATATCTAAGAGGATATGTATTTCTAGAAATATAGATAAAATAATTCTTATTTTATTTTCTGCTTAATTCACCAAAGACATGTCAATAAAATTAGCCACCAAAATATTAAGAACCATCTACTGAGAACCCAATAGTTCACCCAAGAGAATACAACTAAAAGACTGAAGGAATTCAGGACTCTTTCATTTTTACTCCTAAATTCTAATAATTTTTTTGTATTTACTAATGAACTTTGATAACAAAAATTCAAAAATATAAATAAAAGAGCTCATTTTTCATTGACTTGCTTTATTTTCTTTAGTGACACATATTTCGCTTACAAACATGCATAATACATATAGAAAATGTGTATATATAAATAATGTGTACATACATGGTACATATTATACAGTAATATAATTTAGACTATTATATTATTTTGAATATTAAAATATATTAAACATATTTATATACACACATATAATACTTATGTGCATATGTAATCCTATATAATAAAAGGCTAATATGCAAATCAGTCAAACGGCAGAACAACAGGTCGGTGTGATGTGCACTGACTACCAGGGGGCAGACACTCAATGCAGGAGCTGCTTCCTGGTGCTCAGTGCACTCCCACAGGGGGAGCGCTGCTCAGCCAGAAGCCCTGAGCCAGTCTCATGGCTGGTGAGCACAGTGGTGGTGGTGGGAGCCTCTCCCGCTTCCGCGGCATCAGTAAGGATGTCCCACTGCCAGCTTAGGCCCGCTTCTCGGCTTCAGTCTGACAGCCCCCAAGGGCTCCTGGACTGCGAGAGGGTGCAGGCCAGGCTGAGGGATCACCCCTGAGTGAATGAATTTTGTGCACCAAGCCTCTAGTTCTAAATAATATTACCAGCTGTAAAAATGTAAATCCCAGGATTCTTGAAAAATAATGCTTGCTCAGATGAATTGCTGTTATTTAATGCTTCATTGCTGTTGTGGGTTATCCAAATGCACTGAAATCTCTGATGAAACAATGACAGCCTCAGCATAAAAAGAAGGGCCAATAGGGGTCCTTCTTTCTTCCTGCTGAGTCATCCACTTAGACCATGGTTCCTTTTTTCCCTGCCTTCAACTACTACTGACAATAGACATGAAATTCAACTTTTTTTTTCTTCTACTATAGCCCTGCTCAAAAGTAGGTGGAGGTAGAATGGGAAGTGTGCAAGTGTCCCCCCTTGTAATTTATAACCTATAGTAATCATCTCTCCACATTTCCACAAATGCACAAACATACATTATAAAACAGAATCTCAGAAGGAAAATAAAAAGTATAAGATACATTTGTAACTCAGAAATGTGATAAAAAAGGAACTTTTATAGAACACAAGAAAGACTAAATAAAATTTGAAAAATGTTATAGTTTCTTTGTTCTTCTGCAGGAACAAAACTAGGTTTTATAGTTATTATTTAGCTAGAAAGAGAAAAACAAAGATAAACCATGTATAATTTACAATGGCATAGTGTGACCTGTTGTCTCCCAAACCATGTGAATAACTCTATATTCTATTAATACCCATAATCACCAATGCTCTACCTATAATAATAGGACTCTATCTCCCCACATCCCCCCCTATGAAAGGCAACTTTATATATA
>NW_005871218.1:1290857-1318658 GCF_000147115.1 Myotis lucifugus | reverse complement strand
GAATAAAAAAAAAAATGAAAAAAAGGACAGGTTGGGAGCTTCAGTCCCCCGCCAGCCTGAAAACGGCCCTCAGCCCCTCATCCAGGCTGGCCAGGCACCCCAGTGGGGACCCCCCCCCTGATCCAGGACACCCTTCAGGGCAAACCAGCCGGCCCCACCCGTGCACCAGGCTTCTTTCCTATATAGTAAAAGGGTAATATGGATCCTGGCCCCGGGATCAGCGTGACAGGGGGCAGCGCCCAAACCCCCTGATTGCCCTGTGGCTCTGTGTGTGACAGGGGGCGGCGCCCCAACCCCCTGATCGGCCCTGCTCTGTGTGTGACAGGGTGCAGCGCCCCCCCCCCCACGGGCCCTGCTCTGTGTGTGGCGGGATAGAGCCATAACCTCCCCATCGGCCCTGCCCTGAGTGTAACAGGGTGTGGCGCCCGAACCCCCTGATCTTCCCTGCTCTGTGTGTGACAGGGGGTGGTGCCCCAACTCCCCTATCGGCCCTACTCTGTGAGTGACAAGGGGGAGCTCCTCAACCCCCTGATCTGCCCTACTCTGTGTGTGACAGGGGGGAGCTCCCCAACCCCCTGATCAGCCCTACTCTGTGAGTGATAGGAGGGAGCTCTCCAACCCCCCTGATCAGCCCTGCTCTGTGTGTGACAGGGGGTGGTGCCGCAACCTCCCCATCGACCCTGCCTTGAGTGTGACAGGGGGCGGTGCCCCAACCCCCCAATCGGCCCTACCCTGAGCGTGACTGAGGGTGGCATCGCAACCTCCCGATCCGCCCTGCTCTGTGCATGACAGGGGGTGGCGCCCCAACTCCCCAATCGGCCCTGCTCTAAGCCCAACCAGGGGCTGCACCTAGGGATTGGGCCTGCCCTCTGCCACCCGGGAGCAGGCCTAACCCAGCAGGTCGTTATCTCCCGAGGGGTCCCAGACTGCGAGAGGGCACAGGCTGGGCTGAGGGACCTCCCCTCCCCGCTGAGTGCACAAATTTTTGTGCACCGGGCCTCTAGTCCTATATAATAAAAGCCTAATATGCTAAGTGTCAGTCGGCTGGTCAGCCATTCAACCAATCAAAGTGTAATATGCTAATGATATGCTAAGGCCACTCAACTGCTTGCTATGACAATCACTGATCACCAGGGGGGGCAGAGAGTTGATTGGTCAAACAGTTGCTAAGGCATGCACTGACCAACAAGGGGCAGATGCTCCAACCAGTAGGTTAGCTTGCTGCTGGGGTCTGGCTGATCAGGAGTGAGTGAGATGAGCTAGACATGCCTTGGAGCCCCACCACGGTCCCTCCCCAGCTGACCAACCTTCGCGTCCCTCCCCAGCCCTGATTGTGCACAGGTGGGGTCCCTTGGCCTGGGCTGCACCCTATCACAATCTGGAACCCCTCAGGGGATGTCAGAGAGCCAGATTTGGCCTGAAGGTGGAACGACCAGTCTCTATGATGCTCACTGACCACCAGAAGGCAGATGCTCAAAGCAGGAGCTGCCCCCTGGTGGTCAGTGCGCTTCTATAGGTGGAGCACTGCTCAGCTCATGGCTGGCAAGTGCAGTGGTGGTGGCAGGAGCCTCTCCCACCTCCATGGCAGCGCTAAGGATGTTCGACTGATGGCCTAAGCCATCAGTCGGCTATCCCCTGAGGGTTCCCGCACTGTGAGAGGGCACAGGCCAGGCTGAGGGACTGCCCCCCAGTGCCCAAGTCTTATGCACTGGGCCTCTAGTAATGTAATATATACATAATATATATATAATTTTAATATATATAATAATATAATATATTTTAATACTGATACTGTTTAATTATTAACTTTATTTAATATTACATTGATGTAATGTTAATTTTAATAAATGTATATTTTATTTTAGTTTTTATCATAAACTATCTAATTATTTGAACAGCCAATATCTATTTAGAATAATATTGCTTAAATGACATTTTAGGTTAATGATAATTAAAAATGGCTGAGAAGATAATTTGAATGTAACTGAAAAGCTTTTAGGCAACTTAGCATTAAAACTGTCTCTCCTTACTCATTAAAAAAGAAAGGAAGAAAGACACCAGATTTGTCTTCTAAAACTAGTCATTATTCAAATAGAATACCTGAAGTTCCAATTTTTAACTTTATTCAAAGCAATCTATTAAATCTCCCCAACTCACTTGGTAAAAGTAAGAATATAGTACACATTATTGTTGAACTTAATTGCCCCTACCCACTGCACACAGAAAGCTAGTAGATTTAATTAGCACAAATACTTTTGATTGCAGAAAAAGGGAAGCAAACCAACATTTACTGTTTACCTGATGTTATTTCCTAAAAACAACTGTGTGAGGTACATATTATTTTATACACAAAAATAGAACATCTGAGATTCACTACAATTTTATGATTTTTTATAAAGCTATTAATTAGCAAATCCATTAGCAAATCTATCGTCTGAGCCTAGAATTCCAAAGAATAAACTTTGAAGTACGGGGCTTGAATTTTCATCCTGAGAAATAGGAAATCTCTCAGAACTCCAATGACAGTTTGTACTACAACCTAACACATTTCATATTGTGGTGTGGTCACTTGTCCACATTGCCCATCTCACACTACATAACCTCCTCAAAAGAGGGAGCTGACCTTACTCTTTCTGTTTCTCATGGACACTAATAATAGACCATGACAATGTGTTTTAAAGTTTATTAATAACAGTAACAATAATGGCTGTCTTTTGAAATGTTCAGGAGATATTTGTTAAGTAATTTATGAAAGTTATCTGTTGACAAAAAAAAAAGAGGAGGCAGGAGGGAAGGCAAGAAGAAATAAAAGAAGGAAGGAAACAAAAGAAGGAGTAACTCCTGGTTAGAATTGCTTTTTAAACAAGAGGCTTTGATTTAAGAGCTAAGTGTCCTCCTCATATTTTCAAACCTTTACCAGTATCTTAAGTCCACCAGCAATAGAAACACCAAGTAACCACACACCAAACAACAGCTTTCATCAACAAGGCGATAGCTTCCTCCTGAGGTGTAAGCAATTAAAGATCTATGTGGGAGGCACTGCTTTGCCAACATGGAAGTCTTCTGCCTTGGTGCCTCTCCTGCACATCCAGTCCCTCAACATGTGTCCCATTGATCTACAAGAGCAGCAATTCATTCCAGGTGTCTCTTTGGACAAAGGCATATTCCTGGCTTCTCTGTGCAATGGCATGTTTTGAACAAGTGTCTTTACTTTCCACATTCAAAAGAAGTGCATTTACCTATCAAAAATGCAGGGTGCTATGAATTCAAGTTTTCTCTAGCAAATATTTGCTCCAACTCTCCAGTGTCTCTCAGAGGCTTACCTGTGTGACATTGGACAAATCTTTCAGCCTGAGTTTTCTCTTTTATTTATTTACTAGAGGCCTGGTGCACAAAATTCGTGCATGGGGGCGTGTCCCTCAGCCTAGACCAGTGATGGTGAACCTTTTGAGCTCGGCATGTCAGCATTTTGAAAAACCCTAACTTAACTCTGGTGCCGTGTCACATATAGAAATTTTTTGATATTTGCAACCATAGTAAAACAAAGACTTATATTTTTTATATTTATTTTATATATTTAAATGCCATTTAACAAAGAAAAATTAACCAAAAAAATGAGTTTGCGTGTCACCTCTGACACGCGTGTCATAGGTTCGCCATCACTGGCCTAGACTGTGCCTTCTCACAATCCAGGGCCCCTCAGACAGGGTCCGTAGGCCTGGCCAGCAATCAGGGCCTATCAGGGCTTTCCTTCCCCCAGCTGCTGGCAGCTGGCCCCGCCCCCGCCGCTGCCACTGCTTGCCATTTGTGTGGTGCTGCCCCCAGCCCTGCCACCAGTCGCCTCCCTCTGTGGGCGACAGGTGTGGGGTGCGATTGCTTGGCTGGCCTAGGCCTCCCTCTGCGGGGCGATTGCTGGCCGGCGCTGCACATCTGCCACAGTGTCACTGGCCAGTGGCCTGGGCCTCCCTCTGTGGGGCGATCAATCACAGGGCCCCCAGATCGATTGCCACACAGAGGGAGGCCCTGCCTACCCACCGCAGAATCACTGGCCAGGTAGCCTGGGCCTCCCTCTTTGGGGTGATCGATTGTAGGGCTCTGTGATCAATCGCTCAGCAGAGGGAGGCCCCGCCCACCCGACTGGTGTTCTGTGATCAATCACTGCACAGAGGATGGCCTGGGACTCCCTCTTTGGGGTGATCGTGGAGCCCCCCCTCCCCGATTGATCACCCTACCGGCCGGTGACCTGGGCCTTCCTCTTTGGGGTGATCAATAACGGATCCCCCCATTAATCACCCCACAGAGGGTGGCCTGGGCCTCCCTCTGCAGGGCGATCGATCATGGGCTGATGGCAGGGCCTCCCGACCAATTGCATCACACCTGCCTTGGTTGGCCTGGCACCAGTGCATATCATACTGTGATCGTCTGGAAGGTCATCCAGAAGGTAGTTCTGATATTTAGTTGTTCGGTCTATTTGCATATTATGCTTTTTTATTATAGATTTTTAAAAAAAATAATTTATTTTTCCATTAGAGTTGACATACAATATTATATTAGTTTTAGGTGTACAACATAGTGACTGGACATTTATATACTTACTAGAGACCCGGTGCATGGGATTCATGCACTGGGTGGTGGGTCACTCAGCCCGGCCTGCACCCTCTTGCAGTCCAGGACCCTTCAAGGGATGTAGCCAGCAGTCAGACATTCCTCTTGCAGTCTGGGGCTCTTGCAGTCCAGGACCCCTCGCTCCTTACCACCCACCTGCAGCAGAGGTGGGAGAGGCTCCCGCCATCACCAGTGTGCTCGCCAGCCATGAGCCCAGCTTCTGGCAGAGCGGTGCTCCCCCTGTGGGAGTGCACTGACCACCAGGGGGCAGCTCCTGCATTTAGCATCTGCCCCCTGGTGGTCAGTGCATGTATAGCGACTGGTTGTTCTGCTGTATGGTCAATCTGCATATTATGCTTTTATTATATAGGATGAAGTGATCTCCCCAATCAATGTAGTACCTGTCTTTTAAATGTGAATAATAATTCTGCTTTTATTGCCTTATGAAGATACTAGTGTGGGGAAAGTGAAATAAAATACTGCAGAAGACAGAAATATATTTGTAAGATCCTAGGAGGTTGAGTCAGATAGGTAGGCCCCCCCCTCAAGGACACTGCATAGTGACAAATCCTCAGTACTGTAGCATGTGTATAGCTACTCTCTTAGCCTAAATTGTTAGGAAGGAATCTAATAATAAAACATCTAAGAGAGAATATATTAAAAAAATAGAGTACCAAAAAAAAGAAAGAAAATATTTGCATCAGTTGGACATGAACTTTGATGACAAGAATGTAGCCTTCCAATGTCTCTTCTCTCTCCAGTGTATCTTCTATTGATTATCTGAAAAATCACTGGTATCATTTCTTATTCCATCTGGACCCAAGGAAATAGATATTTAAATATTACTTTCTTAAGTAATAGGAATTTCTAGGAATTTGAGGCTATTGTAATATATAAAGGAATTTCATATGAAGGATTAAAATGTCTGCATCTGGTTTAATGCCTAGAAAATGGCCTAAACCATTTGACTCTCTCATCAATGTTTCTAACTCTTTATCCTCTCCCTTCCTCTCTGTAATATTTGGCTCTGTTGACTAATGAGTTTGCCGATCACTCATTAGTCAACAGAGCCAAATATTAACAGTACAATGATTGAAATTTCTTTTGAGAGCCAAATTTCTTAAACTTAAACTATATAGGTAGGTACATTGTTATTAGCTTAATTAGTGTACTCCTAAGGCTTAGGAAGAGCCACACTCAAGGGGCCAAAGAGCCACATGTGGCTCGCGAGCTGCAGTTTGCCAACCACAGGCCTAAACCATCTGATTCACCTCAATATTTTGTTGTT
The DNA here is from genome assembly GCF_000147115.1 of Myotis lucifugus. Lineage (NCBI taxonomy): Eukaryota > Metazoa > Chordata > Mammalia > Chiroptera > Vespertilionidae > Myotis > Myotis lucifugus. The sequence continues at coordinate 1,312,765 of NW_005871218.1, read as the reverse complement.
CCTTTAGTTAGACTTACCATTTGGATGGGTAGGCAAGCAGCACAGTTGCAAAAAGGAATAATACTTTCCATTATTTGACCTCTAAAATACATATGATTTTAGTTTGAGAAAATATTTCATGTCACATATTTTATTGTGATGATTTTGATTTTAAGAAAGATTAATTATAAAAATGGAAATTGATCATTTTGATTTAATGGGGTTTCTCAGTGATTTTAGTTTTTCTACTGGTGAGTTACAGGCATATTAGATACCCCAAAGGCAATTTCTTCCAGTATGTCAGTGCAAGTAGTTGTATGATTTCAAAGAAAAAACAAAGAAAACTTTTTTCAATTACAAAAATAAATTAATGCAACTAAAATTCAATAATTTATAACTAATAAACAAAAAATGAGTTAATAGTGATAATACTCAGAAAGGATTTTTTTAAAAAGATGAATTAAATATGTCTGTAAGGGTAAACTCAAACTAAGAACCTGTTTAATCTTAATTCAATCATTTGCAGCATATTTTTAGAGGTAAAAAACTAGTAAATCCTCACATTCTGCTGTCCTAGACCAACAATTTTCAACCAGTGTACCATCTCACATAGGTTGGTGTGCTGCAAAACATTTAAAACATGCAATATCTGACTGTTTTAGTCAGGGTCACCGACCTCTTTTCCCTTAGCTTGTCAAATAAAAAAAGACAATAACAAACACAACAAAAGCCACCCAGTGTGAATTAATGAAAATTATACCTATTTTTTTATCAGATCAACAAAAAATATATTTTTTTGGTGTGCCACTGAATTTTAGTACTTACTTTGTGCCATGAGAATGTAAAAGATTTAAAATTGCGGTCCTAGACTAACATACTATATTGGGGGATTTCATAATCCCTGTTCTCCAAGGTCCTAGCTAAAAGATCAGTTTCCTGTGCTCTCAGAAATCAAAATGTTGCTTAGACCAAGAGCTAAAAAGCTGATACGTTGCTTCTTATTATCTTTTATGCTTCAATTTATCCCTTAAAAAAAATGGCACATCTTTTTGGTCTCAGGCTACATCAAACCTAAGGACTTCCCACCTCAGGGTGGGGTGAGATCCACCTAGAAGGCAAGTGGTAGGACACAAGGAAAGGTGACACCTTCGGCATGAATTTTTAAGCACTCCCTGGTTTAGAAGCATGCCAATGGGATAAAAAGATTGAAAAGACCCTGAAGTTAAGTTCAGAAAGGAGAAAAAAATAGTCTTAAAATGAACATTTTCTTTGGGTAATAGAAACTATAATAATTTCAGGTATTGCATAGTATTAAAATGATAAAAATATCTTACAGTTTATTTTTCTTGGAAATAGAGTTATATAAAAAGTTTAGCATTAATGATGTTAACACTTGTTGGTTTGTTATTATATAGTTTATTCTTTATTCATTAAAATTATCTATTGACTATTTACTGTAAGAATAATAACAGCTGATATTTTGTTTTATGCTCACTATGTTCCAGGCATTGTTCTAAGCATTTTTTTTAAATGAATCGGCTCATTCTGTCCTCTTAATAATCTGAGATCTGTATGTTTTTAACATCATTTTTGCACATAAGGAAACTGAGGCAGAGAAAATAATTAGTTTTAAAGCATATATGTAGTTAAGAATGTAGTTGAAAATCTAATCTAAGCAGTCTGGCTCCAAAGTCCACCACTTCTTTTGTTATAGGAACAGTGGTAGATGACATGCTGGCTCTACTTTCAAAGAGCCTAAGCCAGGGGTGGGCAACCTTTTTGTGAGTGCGTGCCAAAACCAGCAAAATCTCTGACTCAAAATTCTTCTGCGTGCCAACCCTAATTTTTTGAGAACATGTTACGCCTACTTGATATCTCTTAAGGTGTACGTATGTGAAGAACCTTGAAGAAATAATAAAATTCATTCGAGCGACAAAAAACACAGTATATGATGATGAAAAATACATTTATTTTTTTAATGTATACATGTTATGTAAAATTATTTATTTATCTAAGATACACCTACACTGAATTTATCTGAAAAATAAAAAAGTTGGTATTAAGAAAAACATTGTAAATGGAAGATTATAAGAGAGGGTTTCGCGTGCCAGCAAAAGTTACTGGCGTGCCATGTTTGGCATGTGTGCCAGGGGTTGCCCACCCTTGGCCTAAGCTCTAGAAAGGGGGAAGGGGGATTGTGAATGTGTAATTCTCAGGAGAAAGTCACAAGGGACAATGAAGCACACAGCAAGGCGATGTCAAGGACAATGTTGCCTTCAAGCAGCTCACATTCTGCCAAAGATAGGGAAGGGAATGTCAACAAGTGCAGATATATCAACTATAAACAATTAAGCCACAGACCATGTTAGATGTCATTTTCTAGCAATCACAGTGAAAACTCAGGGGAAAATGTCACAAATCTCTATATAATGGATTAGCGGATGTAGGAAATAGTAGAAAATCATTTCCTGAGTCTTGAAAGGAAAGTAGGTGATGGGGAGGAAGGGCACATAGGGAAAGGTCAAAAGAAATGAGCACTAAGGAGAAATCAAGAAGTCTGATGCAGCATGAGATAGACATGTCTGAGAATAGCAGTACTTCAATTTGCTGGGTCATGGAAGGTGGGATGGACATCTATTTCAAGGTAGAATCTCAACCTGTGGAAAAGAAAACCACTAAAGGGAAAAAAAAACAGATGAAATATTGTTTATTTTTCTTCTATGAAAATCCACAGCCAATCACAAACTCTTTTACAAAAAGAAAAAGGGGTTTTGCTAAAATATGATTCCTTAGCAATAGATACTACTATGGAGTCACTCTTTCTAATCCATAATTTATTCAATCACTTATTCGTTCATTTCGTTATTTACACTTTCCAAATGACTAGGATCACCCATTATGCTCAAGTCAGTGTGGTAGGAACCTTAAGAGAAACAGGAGGATGATGGATAGGATCTGCCCCGTAGACACTGCAAGACCTTTTGACACAGCTGTGGCATACTGACCAGTATCCATTCTGATTGGTTGGCCCCCATGGGAAACTGATTGTTAAGTATTTTGAATGTCAGTCCTACTTGTAGGTAAATTGCCTTATACAGTGGGATGCTAACATCTGCCCTCAAAATATAATAATGGGCTATATGTATATTTTTAAGAATTATGAATCAGGTTGCTAAATAAAACATTATTGAACATAATCAGTATTAGAAATGTACAATTAAATATGTTATGTTCAAAAGAAAGATAAACACTCAAAACTCATAATTTTTAAAATATATTTTACCATCTTCTATGCTCTTAAAGTTATTATCAGTTATATCTGTAATTGCATTTAGTCATATCGTTTTCCAACTTCACATTCAATGCTCAGTTTGAGATCTAAAAGTCGCCATACTAGGAATATTTACATCATGAAAATGATCAAGTCTATAAATTAGGATTTTGTTTTTCCCCCGGGGATCTGGTTGTTGAACATTTACCAGCACACCACAGCTCATTCATAAAATGTCAGTACAAAATGCATCACCATGTGTTCTTACCACCCCGACAGGGGTTTAGCAGTACTCCAGCCCCTCCTCATAAATTAAAGGCTCAAACTGCTCTCCATCTACTAGTAACATCAGCAAGTCTAAAATAACCTCTACCTCCCACCCTACCATATATTCTTAGTTTTCTGGCTCAGCAGTTCTCAGCCCTGGCTGCAGATTGCCATCATCTAATGAGCGTGAAAATGTTTCCAATGCCTGAGTCTATCTCTATTTGTATCAGATTATCTACCAGTGAGAACTGGGCAACCATGTTTTTAAAAATATGTGTATTTCCAAGGGGATTGCATTTGTGCAGCCAAGGCTGAGAAACTGCACCAGAACTCACAAGTCATAGGAGTGTTGCTAGCATGAGTCATGTTTTGTTGCTAGGAGAGAATAGATTTCACCTTCCACAAAGTAAGCATGGGGGAGAAGCAGGTGGCTGCTAGAAAGAGAACCAGGGGTCAAGCTTTAAAAACAGGGGTGAGATCAGGGTTTTCTGCTTACTGTCCCATCCACCTCACTTCCCTCAGCCGGAAATAATGCCCTTTCACAGCACCTCTTTGTTCAAGTTCCTGCCCACTGATGCTCCCTAGGCCGGAAACTTAATAAGGACAACCAGGTCAGAAATCATTTTGTGGCCTGTTTCCTCAAAGACTTGTCATCTTTCTTTGCTTCTTTCCAGGGAATCTATTTTAAGCCTTTAAAACACAAAAGAAACTAGTTTTATCCCATTCATCAGGGGCCCCCTACTCTGGTCCTCTCATTTCTAAAGAAAGCTACCTTTAGTCATTCCAAGGCACTGCCCTTTTGTTCTTTCTAAGGGGAAATGTTTTTGGCGAAACCCAGAAAGCTTTATGAACTTTTTTCTTCTTTGGAATAAAATAACACAAACTAACCTTTATAAGGAGAGTTTTTCACAAGGTAGAAAATATAAAAGAGACATATTTATGTGTCTGTGTCTGTCCACCTTCAGACCACCATTCACACTTCCATACTAGTTTCTTTCTTCTGCATACACATATCACCACTAAAAAAAGAAATCTGTCTCCTTGGGTGCACAAACTCTAAGGAGACCCTCATATCCCTGCACCTGGTGTTTACAATGTTATCTAATCCTATCCCCTTGAGTGTTGGTGACTTACTTTTAACAAATAGAATGTGGCAAAAGTGATGAGATGTCATACTTGTAATTATATTATCTATAATAATAAAAGGGTACTATGCTAATTAGACTGGACAGCCGAATGACCTTCCTGATGTCATTCCGAAAGTCCTTCTGACGAAGCCTCGATGGCGGGGGCTGAGGCAGAGGCAGTTAGGGGCGATCAGGAAGGCAGTCGAGTGGTTAGGGGTGATCAGGCAGGCAGGTGAGTGGTTATGGGTGATCAGGCAGGCAGGCAGAGGCGGTTAGGGGCAATCAGGCATGCAGGCGAGCGGTTAGGAGCCAGCAGTCCCGGATTGTGAGAGGATCAGGCCTAAACCGGCAGTTGGACATCCCCTGAGGGGTCCTGAATTGCAAGAGGGTGTAGACCAGGCTGAGACCCCCCCCCCGCCCCGTGCACGAATTTCATGCACTGGGCCTCTAGTATTACTTAAAACTCCACCATGCTAGTGGACTTGCTGTCATCTCCCTCTCTCTCCTTGTGCATTTTGAAGAGTCAAAGGACTGAATGCTGCCAACAACCACCCATGTGGGAAAACATCTGCTACCCTAAGTGAAGTCTCCAGATGAAAACCCATCCCTAGTTGACACATTGCAGCCTTTTAAGACTCTAAGCAGAGGATCCAGCTAAACCATGAACATGGTAGACAGAAAGACATGAGGAGAGCAAGGACGCTGAGACAGGTACAGAAGGTCATCAGGGCAGAAGCTCCAGGTGCCTAGCAATGGGCAAAACTGAGAAAACAAGGACCTCACCTTAGGGCAGTGGTTGGCAAACTCATTAGTCAACAGAGCCAAATATCAACAGTACAACCATTGAAATTTCTTTTGAGAGCCAAATTTTGTAAACTTAAACTATATAGGTAGGTACATTGTTATTAACTTAATTAGGGTACTCCTAAGGCTTGGGAAGAGCCACACTCAAGGGGCCAAAGAGCCACATGTGGCTCAAGAGCCGCAGTTTGCCAGCCACGGCCTTAGGGTAACTTTTCCTCTCCTAGCATATGGCTGGTCATGTGGTTTAGACCCCTAACCTTTCCTCTCTAGAGATTCAGTTGTATTTCAGCTCCAGGCCCAGAAAATTAGCAAAACCAGAAAAGCTGCATTGACTAATGACCCCCTTTCCTGTGCTGATCAATCAGTGTTGAGACCATGACCCTAAAAGGACACACCTGTAAAGCTGATTAATATTCAATTGAGACCTACCCTAAAATCTCTGCCCTTCATAGCCCTAGGATGGAAGACCCAGACTGTCCTTCCTGGGAGCATGCCTGAGCCTTTCCCCTCCCCCTCCGTTCTCTCCTAGGCACATTACATTTACCTTCCTACCTCCTAAGCTTCAAGGGCCCTTCTTTTTTCTCTGTAACTTGTTTTCTGAGCCCATTTTTTCTAACATTCACTTCCTCTACCTCTGTGACTCTCTAAATAAACTTGCTTTTACAGTTTGAGTCTTACCTCTGAATTCTTTCCTAGCCAGAACTCTAGTTCTGAGGTTGCTGAACTGAGGTCTGGCCTGACCTCACTGGTCTAACACCTGGTGCCCTTCTCACCTCTGCCAACACATAGATTTCTGACATAATATATAAACGTTACTTTAACCTACTAAGTTCGTAGTGATTTGTTATTCAGCATAGAAAACTAATACAGCCACCTTTAAAATAATAATAATGTCCAGCTCTTCAATATGACGTCTAAAGTTCTAAATCGTTGATCCTAACATCTCTTTCTACTTCCTCTCCTGCCAGTCAACTGATCCAAGGACCTACAAAAAGTCCTGTGTACATTTACACTCAACTTCAATTCCCTCGCTCATATTCTCCCCTGTGCTTGGAATGACCTTCCCATTTAACATAGAGAGCAACCATTTTCCTTTGAAAACCAAATATAATAACCAACTCTGTGCTATCCATAAAAGCACTTGCCACCCAATGGCCCCTCAAGGTCAACTTTACTCCTTTTTTTATTTGCTTATTTATTCTTATAACAGTTTCTCCATACCCACCTAATTGTGCTGATCATGCTCTCTCAGGGTCAATTTTTTTGTTTTTCTGTTTGTTTCTTACTATATTGTGAGTTCCCTGAAAATGAGTACTTTGTATTATTTATCTTTACATCCCCAGAACCTGGAGTAGTGATTTGACATGTATCTGGCATCCAGTAAATGTTGCTAAGTTGAATCAAACTGAATTGGAATTTCCATAGTATAGAATTTCAGTGTTTGGCACATCATAGGCACAATCAGTTTTTAATTACTGTGCATAATTACTTATATTTGTACAACATTATCTAAGCTGGAAAAGAATCATTGTAGACAGTAGGCTGCTTTAATAAGATGGGGGCAATTCAGGCTACAGAATTACCTAATGGATTTTGCTGATAACATTTAGAGGCTGGCAATTCCATTTCACAATTATATGATGCTTAGAGAAGATTTAAATAAATACATAGAATCATAACCTTAAGATGAAGAAGAAAATGAGCCAACTTAAAATCTGACAGAGAAATGTATATAATTGTTTTCTAAAATAAGGCTATCTATTGAGAATCAAACAAAGAAATGAAAAGCTCACTTTCAATTAATCATATAACTTAGTGTTCTGCAATGGACTAGCTACCAAAGTACTGTAGGGTTAAGGGTAGGTTACCCTTAGAATGACTTGGCAATATAATAACGTAATATAAATTCATTGCAGGAAGTGAAAGTAGACTCTAGGGAAGAGGATATAATTCTATCAGTATATCAAGATGTTAGACATAATAATGAAAATCATGGAAAGACTAAAGGCTAATATATTTGAACCATGGGTGTTGATCTCTCCAAGATATAAGAAATTTTTCATTGAAAGTAAAGTAAAAGAATGACATAATCAATATACCATTTTAATATCTGGGCAAATCTCATCTCAAGGATTGTAAATCATTTTTACAAACAAAGTAAGGTATGGCTAGCACCTCCCAGAATTTTGCTAAGTCTTCATTCTCTAAATTTTCAATCATATTTCCCCAACATTTATGTTGGAAGTTCTATAGTACCAATTAACATCAGCATAAGCTTTGCTGAGGTAGAAAACTCTAAAATGCTTGCTATTTTTCTGAGAGGATTATCTCTCTGCTTTAATTCTGGAATGAACACAGAGACTCCTATTGATTCTAAAGCCTCAGCCAAAATAAATACTTCTGAGTCCCTTAACTTGCTGGATGTATTATTGTGGGCAAGTTTTAAAAGACTTTAAATTTCATCATTCTCATATGAAATATAATAATAATTACTTCCTATACTGTGGCTATTAATGGACACCTGATAGCTTAGCTTGAATATGAAATAAGCCTAACATAGTCTCGGATGTAGTAGATGCTCCAAATATACTAGTATCTGCTCGATCTTTCTTCCTTGGATACTAGGTACTTGAGAGAATTGCATTGACATTGGAGTTTACTATTAAAACTAAAAATTTATAAAAGTCTTGGCCTCAAATGTTCAGGGTAACCCTGCTTCCATGCATGCAGCATAGGGCTGAGCTGTCTTTTTTAAAAATTTCTTTTAAAAAATATCTTTATTGTTTAAGGTATTACAGATGTCCCCTTTGGTTTTTTGTAGTTGTTTTTATCCCATTGACCCTCTGTATCCTATACCCGCCCCTCCCAAGCGTTCACCACACTATTGTCTGTATCCATATATGCATAAAATTTCCCTGTTAAATCACTCCCCAGCCACCCACTCACCCCTGCCTCCCCTCTGAAATTCTTCAGTCTGTTCCAAGCTTCTATGTCTTTGGATCTATTTTTGTTCATAAGTTTATTTTGTTCATTAGATTCCATATATGAGTGAGATCATGTGAGACTTATCTTTCTCTGACTGGTTTATTTCGCTCAGCATAATACTCTCTATTTCTGTTTACATTTATATTTTTGGGACTGATGGAGTACTGGGAAAATGCTTTTGTTTTGTTATTTTGTTTCCAAGTGACTTGAAGGTGTTAGTAAAAATTTAACCTGAGCCCTAACTGGTTTGGCTCAGTGGATAGAGCGTCGGCCTTCGGACTGAAAGGTCCCAAGTTCAATTCCGGTCAAGGGCACGTACCTTGGTTGCAGGCACATCCCCAGTAGGAGGTGTGCAGGAGGCAGCTGATCGATGTTTCTCTCTCATCGATGTTTCTAACTCTCTATCCCTCTCTCTTCCTCTCTGTAAAAAATCAATAAAATATATATTAAAAAAAAATTTAAGCCCTAACCGGTTTGGCTCAAAGGATAGAGCGTCGGCCTGTGGACTGAAGGGTCCTGGGTTCGATTCCGGTCAAGGGCATGGACCTGGGTTGTGGGCTCATCCCTAGTAGGGGGTGTGCAGGAGGCAGCTGATCGATGTTTCTCTCTCATCGATGTTTCTAACTCTTTATCCCTCTCCATTCCTCTCTGTAAAAAATCAATAAAATATATATATTTAAAAATAAATTTAACCTGAGTGCAATATTGCTAACTTTGTAACTTGCACCAGGTTAAAATAAGAAGTTCTCTCATTTCTATTTTTCTTTCTCTCTAGGTATGTATCTCTCTACTAAACTTGTAGAAAGCTAACTGGGTCAAACACAACAAAGAATCTCTAAACACTGCACAATTTGATGCTGAGTGTGATTTTTATTTGAACTAGTGACCCAGAAGTGACAATTTTGCGTGTGCCAAGAACTCTTTATCATCAAACACAAAATAAAATAACACTAAAGGAGTGTATTCTTTTGCACTCCTTCAAGGAACAGAGGATGCAGAAGAAAACAGTCAGTTTAATTCAATTTCTTATTTTTTTAAAAAAACACCACAAAAATATTGAGTTTTTATTTTAAAATTTGTAACATTTTTATTTAAAGATTTATTTTTGGATTAGAAAAATAATAATTCCATGTTCAGCTCTTTTCTGTCCTCATTGAAGACAGTCAGATTATGACATCTCATTCACTTAGTTATCACTGAATTGCTCTACTGAAAGTATAAAATTTTTAAAACTTATAAAATTCAGCTACTTAACCTATGCCAGTATATTTAATCAGCTTTGGCTTTATTAATGATTTTAATGATATTTTAAGTGAATTTTAAATTAAAAATTAATGATAAATTAATGAGAATTAATTATTCTTGAGTGAGGTTTTTGACATATTCCAGAGTAGAAAAAAAGAGCACGGGATTTATCTCACTTGACTTGGCATCATGAAAAATAGAGAAAGAACATTCCATTTAAATTGAGAAGACCTTGGTTATTCCGCCTCCACCATTATAGTCTGTGAGCTTTTGGTCAGGCCACATATATTTTGTAAAAACTTGCATGTTAATTTCAGCCCTGTCTACCTCACATGATTCCTGAGGTATATGAATACACTGTAAATTGCAATGTGTATAAAAGTTAAATGATTATATATGAGACTCGAATTACATTTGTTATCATGCATTTTAACAATCAAATATTTATTTCACAAGTTGAAATCCAACTAGATATCTGTAGAGCACAATCGATATGTAAACTTATTTGGTAGATTTGCTTTATCTATACAAATGTACTCTTCATAAGTGCCATCTTTACCATTCATTGCAGAAGAGTAAATATGCAAAGACTATGAAATATTACATGGTACCTAACCAACATTTTGTATCTGTTGCTTTATTTTTCATTCCTATTATTTATTTTGCATTTGCTTTTACTTTTATAGTTTGTAAATCCATAAATCCATTAACAATCAAGGGTGGAGATATATATATAGTCTAGAGCTAATAGAATGATACTGGGGAAGCACTATAACCTTCAAATATAATACAATATTTGTACTATTACACTAATGATAAAAACACATTGACATAATAATTTCACAATGTACAGAGTACTTGAATTTAGTCTTTATAATCACTCTTCTAAATTAAGTTGAAACAGAAAAAATATATTAATTACTTAGGGTCAATCAATTATTTTATAGATTGATAACCATGTTTTTAATCTACCTTTGGGTTAGTAAAATCTCAAGTATTCATTTATTAGTCTACAGTAGACCACAAACTTAACTTGAGCTATTAACTTGATAAAACTTAGCCAATATATTGTAATACAAAAAACTGATAAACAATATTCACTGAAAGCATGAGTTATTCATAAACAATCTATAGTATCCCATCTTCTAAAGTCTCATGTAGTACTTTGAAATTCATTGATGTTTTTCAATAAAAATGTATTAAGAACATAACAGTTTGCTAGTTATTTGAGAGGACATAAAGATAATCTATTATGAAATAATATATTTTAGCTGATTCAAAATAAAAAATATATTGAAACTCCTTAACTCAAGGTAGTATGAGCTAAGTACCAAAATAAATAGTTCAGACAAAAATATCATAAAATGGTATGATAAAAGCCTACATTTTACCCCTGTCAGGTAATTGCAAAAATATATTATCATATATGCTTCTAACTATGCATAAGACTAGATTTTAACAGATTACATCTTACAGAAAGTCATCTGTAATTCATCCATTTGTTTATTTTTTCTCTCTACCATGATTCTTTATACATAAGTGCATCAGGATTCCATCATTGGAAACCACAGCTCTTGGTGGCTAATTGGGTAGAATGAAAAGTTTTGGAAGGTTTATAATGTGGACATAATTTATATTGGGTAGGATTTTGGTGAATCGGAAAGAGTGGGTGAGACATTCTGCAAACAAGTTCTGCTTTTACAAAATTATGTAAATAGTGAGGATAAGTAACTTGCTCAATGTTGATATCTTATAGGCTTACCCCACCCCCAATCCAGAGAGAGAGATGGCCTCAGACAGTAAAGAATCATTTGTTAAATGAAAACAACTTGTATAGGAAACTATACAACTAAGTATATAAGGCTACCAACTTAGTAAAGTATTGAGGGATCTGATCAATGCTAGAAACCACTCTTAAACCATGTTGAGTACCTACAACCACAAAGTTTGGACTGAAGACCTTGACCAAACCAGAGAAGGGATTGTCACTCCAGACATAAATGATGTGTTGACAGAATAGTGTTGAATTATCATGAGAAGATTTCTCTCTGGTTCCTGATTACATCAGGGAAGAAACTGACACTTCCCATCTATTGTAAATTATAAAGCTGTGACACTCAGCCATATCAAATCACCATGTGCTGCCACAGAATGCAATAGGCATTGGATAGCATGCATCTGCTCCAACTCCTTAAGTTCTCCCCACCCCACCAATAAACACTATTCCAGTACTGTTATTGGTGTTTCCTAGTCATGTAACTTTTTTTGTTAATTGATAGTAATAGGAGTGTATACTTAAGGAACTGATGGAAAATTTATTTTTGAGCACAGATTTCATGTTTGCAGAAAAAAGAGAAAAGTTTGCATATAAAATGATGCAATAGTAATTTTTTATTATAAATTTGGGCTACAGATTCATGTATGGATCAGCTTGTTACGCAATATCATGATTGCACCTCTTATAGCACTTTATTCAATACCAAACTTTAACACAGAACATTTTTCTTCTAATTCTTGGAGTGGGGATGAAGGGTATTTATGATGGGATTCCAGTTTATAAAAGGTATCATTATGAAGTCACTATGTGTGCCCTAGTCAGTTCGTTCTTGTTCCTACTATTTTAATTCATTAAAAGTGAAATGTAAACCCCACCCATGTGGCATGGTAGGGGGTATGCAGGAAGCAGCTAATCAATGATTTTGTCTCATCATTATGTTTCTATCTCTCCCTCTCCCTTCCTCTCTGAAATATCTATATCTATATCTATATCTATATCTATATCTATATCTATATCTATATCTAATCTATATCTATATCTACACTGAGTGGCCAAAATATTATGACCACCTGACATTTGTAGGCAAATTAGCCATACACTGCATCATATGGGATACGGAAGCTGAACACCTTTGCTGTCTGCAGTTACCAAGATCAAACGTCTCCAATTTGCACAAGAACACAGGATTGGACAGTCGAGCATTGGAAAAAAGTCATGTGGTCTGATGAATCACGTTTCCAGTTGTATCATGCAGATGGCAGAGTGAGAATTTGGCGGAAACAGCATGAAAGCATGTACCCCACATGCATGAGTACAACCCTTCAAGCTGGTGGGGGCAGTGTTATGGTTTGGGGCATGTTTTCCTGGCATGATTTGGGCCCTTTAATTTATGTGGGACGTCTGAATAGCACAACATACCTAAGTATAGTTGCTGATCAAGTTCATCCTATCATGTTGATGGCATATCCCAGTGGAGATGGCTTCTTCCAACAAGACAATGTGCCATGCCATGGTGCTCGTATTGTGCAGGAGTGGTTTCAAGAACATGAGGGAGACTTTACCTTGATTAGGTGGCCCCCACAATCACCAGATCTCAATCCAATTGAGCATCTGTGGGACGAAGTTAAAATAGCCACCAGGCAGCTGATTCCACAACCATCAAATCTCACAGAAATGAACAGTGCTATTCATCAGGCATGGTGTCAGATTCCTCGCATCACCTTTCAACATCTCGTCGAGTCAATGCCAAGAAGAATCACCACAGTATTGAAGGCAAAAGGTGGCACAACGAAGTACTGATGGGGTGGTCATAATAATCTGGCCACTCAATATATATATATATATATATATATATATATATATATATATATATCCTACATTCAATAGCTGTTAAATTGCGTTTACCCATATCTTCAGGAAAAAAAATCACTTCTACTGTCGTGGTAAACAATCTGCTTCCCTATTTATAACGGTCTGGCCCTCTAGCAACTTCAGCTCGAAATTATAGCTAACTTGCCTACAAACGTCAGGTGGTCATAATAATCTGGCCACTCAGTGTATAATACATTTCAGCATGAAGATAAACAAAATATTTTAATTTGATGTTCCTTCATTTTACTTAATCATTAGTTTGTTAGCAAACACTAAGGGCATACAAACATAAAGAAATATAGGTTAGTCCTGGCCAGTGTGGCACAGTTGGTTGAGCATCTTACATGTACCAGGTCACTGGATCGATTCCTGGTCAGGGTACATGCCAGAATTCCAGCTCTATCCACAGTGAGGGGCATGAAGGAGGCAGCTGATCTCTTTCTCTCTCTCTCTCTCTCTCTCTCTCTCTCTCTCTTCCTTTCTTTCTAAAATCAATAAAAACTTACATATTTTTTAAAAGTCATATAGGTTAAGGGCCTGTATATTGAGAAGTCTATTCAAAACATACAAATTTCCTCTATGGCATTTATAAAATTTTGAGTTATTATTGATTTCTCTTATTTCCTCTCTACTTACAAAGACAATATCTCTATATATTTAGTATTAACAGTTCTTACTGGCTTAAAAAGGAAGAAAAAATTAATCTTAAAAAAAACACATAAAATTTCTCCCTACTTAGTAAAACAGCTGCTGCTTCTGACTGCTTCCGTTTATGGTTGAATACAAATTAAATACATGATACCCTGAAGAGAATTTTTCAATTACATAAAATGGATACACCGTGATGACAGAATGAACACGCCAACCTTACCACACCAAACCATGGACAAAATCAATTATTTATATTGTTCTATTGACCAATATAAGAAGCTGAACATTTTTATATACCAACTTTTAAATATGTGACAATTAACCTGCACATAAATGGCAACGCAAATATTTCAACGTGACTGAAAGAAACAGATGCACGACGTACACTGTGCCTTTGTTTCCTCTTTTGTATTTACCAGTCATATGGATTGTGGCGAGCCCAGAAAAGTGAAGTGATTATCCCTACTAATCTTAGAGACAGTGATACTGAATTAATATGAAATCATATATATTTAATATTTGCATGTTGCATGCAATCATGAGATTTGCTTTGGTTTTATAACCATAAGCACTCTTCTTTGCTTTACAACCTACTCTCTAACTATAGCTTACATTGTTAATTCCTAAAATAGATTGTTCTGTCTTATTTTAGTAAACTCAGCCTAGCAGCTGTGTGCTCTAATATTCTAAGAAAATTACAGTTATGGTCCAATTTGGAATCTCGATCTTAGAATTTTCTATCCTAATGGGTATTTCCTTTGTTTTATTGCTGTTTCCCCTATTAACAGTGCCTCTGCTTATCGAATGATGGCCTGTTTAGCGAAAGGAAACGTTGTGAAGCTAGTTACTGTTTGGGTCCCCCACCCCTGCTCTCTGTCACTGCCAGTATAATCATCTAATTCACCCCTGGTCCTGCGTGCTATTAGAGGAGGTATCGTCTCTATTGTCTATCTTCCATTTGGTACCAGTAACAGCTGTCAGGTGATTTTGGCAGATCTGGGAGATGTGGTTTTGTGGGGCAGCAACCAGTTTTACTTCACCAGCCCATTGGGACCCACAGGAGGCAGAGTCATTTCCCTTCATCCCCTGCCAGTGCTCCCACATGCCTCATCACCTTCCTAGGTGCAGTGTTCAGACTTGACTAGGTATACATCAAGGCAACCCAAGGTTCCTCCCTCAACTAACTACAGTCTCCCTCTTGCAGAGCCCCGTAATCCAGCTGGGGGCTCCTGCATACCCCCACTGCAGAGCTGGGAGAGTATGACTCCATGATCTCCCTTCTAGGCAAAATATAAGAGGCCTTTTCATAGTTAACAAGGAGCAATTTATCAGGTATCAAACTTTATTAAAAATTGTGCATGAGAAGTGAGAACAAGTTCTACAACTTTTATCGAAATCACCAGTGGAAGTATGTTGAGTCTCTTTCATCCTATTGTGTTGGGGGAGTGAGAAGAAATTAGACAATGTATCAAACCCCCAAGAAAACTAACCCGTGTCTTTGAGCATTCTATGATACCATGGTCGTCTCACATAGGTTGAAAACAATCCAGTTTTTCAATTTGGTCAAATGCTGTTGTTGTTGACACTGTTCTTGTTGGATATATGCTACAATTTGATGGGTAGAGGGTGTGAAAAAAGAAAAGCATTTTGGTGGTTTTGACATGTAACAACATGCTTAAGGAATCAGTGTATATCCAGCTACTTTCTCTAAGCATGTAGTCTACAATTTAAAATGTTTTCTATTCCCTTAATATATCATTACATTTCTGTAGCATAAATCATTACTATGATTTTAATAAATCTGCACTTTACATTAGTTACAAAAATATAGCTACCAGTTGTCCTGTTATCTTACTAAACATATTTCAAAGTTGACTCTGTGTGACTGCCAAGTTATTTTTGAGATTCTGATTATTAGTTCATATTTGAATCTGACCTTTGCCATAAGAAGCTGTTCCAATTTGGAAATGTGTAGTTGGTTAATTCCCATTTATTCTTATTTAATATCGCAGATAGATATTGCTCTCTACAAATTGCTGATCTTACAATTGGAAAGAAGTGAAAAGGATTCAAGGTCACCTTGGGAACTTTGAAAACTTGCTTGATCATTTTCCATGGGCAATTTTAAATACTCATGGCTCACACTGCTAATTAAATGACTTTTGTTGCACTCTTAAGCTTCTATAATCATTTTGTTGAATTTTTCATATATAGGTGGTATATACATATATATCATGGTAGAGACATATATGTAATTTATGTTAACCAATAAAAGTATTAATCAAAGGCATTTTTCAGTAATTTAATACTTCTAAAAATAAAAGTTGTTTAAACCTGACAACCTAAAATAATTCATTATTTGATTGAATTTAAAAATTATGCCATAAGGTTTGTCAGTAAAAACAATATTGTCATCCTATTTAAAACAAATGGGCAGGTGTAAAATTAGCTATTTATCTCTTCTAGAAAGGCATTTTTCTCACCTCTGTCACATTCCTGAAGCCCCTTATTTAATGTCTCCATAACTCCAATCCTAGCATCAACCATCTTCTGCATGCCTTGCCTAATACTACCTAAATCACATGACAAAATGAGAAATATGAAATGTGTTGACTCTTGGGAGTCATAGAAACTCCTAGTTCAGGTCTTTGCAACATTGACTGTAAATCAGAATCATATGTACAGTGTCTGAAAAATCATCAAAAATGATAAATAGGGCAAAAAGTGAGTGCTATATACATTCAGTATTATACTAGGGCAAACACTACTGAAAATTATGTAGGGGAATATATTCAGTTTTACTATTTACTAAACATTTGATTAAACTCTCAGACATATTAAAGTTATAAGTTAGCGTGTAGATTTTTGTCTTGGAGAAATAGAAATTTCTGTCTTGGGGACACATTACCCAAAGATTGTGTTAGCCCTGGTGGATATTAACCAATTTTATAACCTACTAGAGGCCCAGTGCATGAAATTTGTATACGGGGCGGGGTGTCCCCTCAGCCCAGCCTGCACCTTCTCCAATCTGGGACCCCTCGGAGGATGTCCGACTGCCGATTTAGGCCTGATCCCAGGGATTGATCCTAAACTACCAGTTGGACATCCCTCTCACAATCTTGGACAGCTGGCTCCTAATCGCTCAACTGCCTGCCTGCCTGGTCACCCCCAACTGCCTCCTCACTGGCCTGGTTGCCCCTCACAGCCCCCCAACCCAGCTTGCCTGGTTGCCCCATGCAGCCTGCTTTTCAGTCATTTGGTCATCCCTCACTAACCCCCCTGCCATCCTGGTCACCCCACACAGCCTGCTGTTCAGTCATTTGGTCATCCCTCACTAACCCCCCTGCCATCCTGGTCACCCCACACAGCCTGCTGTTCAGTCATTTGGTTGTCCCTCAATATAACCCCCCTGCCAGCCTGGTTGCCCCATGCAGCCTGCTGTACAGTCATTTGGTCATCCCTCAATATAACCCCCCTGCCAGCCTGGTTGCCCCATGCAGCCTGCTGTACAGTCATTTGATTGTCCCTCACTAACCCCTGTCGGCCTGATCACAGGCAGCCATCTTGTGATGGTGTGAGGGTTCATTTGCATGTTACCTCTTTATTACATAGGATTATTATACAAATATCCTAGCTGCTCAGCTGTTGTTTTGAATCAACCATATTATCATTTATTCTCATGAATTAATGAGTTAAATAAAATTTTAACATGTTTTTTTCTTTATTTTTGTCTGAGTCATTAGGTTAAGCCATTTGAAAGTTTTAATTTAAGAATAGCTTTTGAAATATGTGGATATCTGGGCCACATCACAGGCTTCCGCCTTTGGAAACCAGTACTCCAGAGTCCATAGGTTTCCCGTGATAACATTAAGTAACACTCAGCAAAATGATGAAGTCTATGAAGGTTGCCTTCTGTGTTCTACCAGTACCTAGTTAATGCCTCAGCCTTATTAAACACTTCATCTACTATGCCTCTCCTTATCTTCAAGACCCATCCAGATATTGCTTCTTTTAAGTTTTGTTTTATTCCCAGCAAACTGAAACTAAAAAAGAGTTTTTTTCTAGCAATCTTATGGTATTTTATTCACATTTTTATTATGTAAATTTAGTTCATGTGTCACTCTCATTAAACTATTATTTACTTGGGCAGAGATCTGCCATAGTCATTTCTATTGAGCTGGCTCCTAACTCATTGGCAAGTAGAGAATGTGGGCACAATGAAAGTATTCTGACTCATACAAAGTCAAGAATGGATGAATAATGAAAGAATACATTAACAATGGAAAGGAGCAAATCATCTTATTAGCACTAAGGCAAATAAGTCAACCTGATTAAGAGTATAGGGGGTTGTGTTGGAAGGGGAAAGGATGGAAAACAATATGACGATACTGGCCAAATCAGGAATGACCTTGCAAAAAGGATTATTAAAATCTTGCAATTAAAGAAACTGACTTCAGTATTTTTATGTTAGGTACAAATGCATTGACTTTGTAAATATATTTTTAAAAGTTATCTGAATAAGTCGTTTGTATAAAATTTTACATAAGTCAACATACTACATACAGTCTTGCTACATAACATTGTTTGTAAATCTTAAAACATGCAATTAACAGCACATATGTTCCTACTACCTAGAAAGATTTGGTAAGAAAAGAATTTTCAATTATACTACAGTTTAAAGTATATAAAAAATGTCCTTTCTCACTATAACTCTTAATATAAAATAAAACATCCATTCTTTTTGATTTCTCTCTTGAGGGAATATTTCAGATTCACTGAAGAACTATAAGATAAAAGAAACAAACTTTTTTGTAGAATATTTTTAAAGAAAAATTTATTTTTAAAAGTATGAGGTTTTTTTTTTCATGTGAATTACATCTCCTTTCTGTGTCAGACTCCGACCTGCTCCTGTGTTGTGCCTTCCTTCCTTCCTTCCTTTCTTTTTTTTTTTTCCAGCCCTTTCTGTTTTCCTTTCATCTTTCTCCTTGTTAAATTGTATCTTCTGTGCAGGATTAGACCTGAAGGTTTTAACTTTTTGAGTTTCCCTTAAATAAAGTGAGGTTGCAATCAGGTAACTGTTTGGAAAGGTAAGGAACAGAAAGAAAGGAGTAAAGAAAAGGCCATGCTGAGAAGAAAGACCAAGCCCGGAACAGAGAGAAGGTGAAGTTGTGCTAGCAATTAACACATGGTGTCCTTTTTGCTTCAGGATCTGGAGAAATGTTTGGTTAGGTAAAGGTAATGACTTATAAGCTACCTCTGAAGTCCTTTTTATCTACTTTTATTGCATGAAAATGTCTGAGTTAATGGGATGACTGCACTTAGAGATCTGAACTCTGCTTTAGAAGTAATAATGACCTAGCCCAAAACTTTTAGAAGTAACTGTAGAGGAGCAACAAAAAAATCTCTGGAAAGTTCGACAGTGAGTTCCAGTGAGATAAATCTCAAAAGTTCATTTCATACACTGTTACAATGGACAGATACCTAAATATCATAACTCTAAATTTAACGTGCATCTTTATTTTCCTAGTTTTCTTTTCATATTTGGTATGTTACAGAATTTACCAGGTGACCAAAGAACACACAGGAGTTTTTGGAGACACAGGAAAAATCCATTTATTTTCAGATGTTTCACGTGTACCGGTACAGTGATTAGGGAAGACTGTTTCTCTCCAAATCCTGAGCAAACCAATATGGAGGAAGCTTTCCCTTTATACCCTTTGGTTTCTTTGTCCCCCAAATATGGGATAGGACTTCCGGACCTTTCGCGGGCTTTGCAAAAAGCCCTGTGTGTTGGGGTGGGGGCCGTGAGATCACACCTAAAGGCCTGGCCTGGCGCCAGCACTGATAACCCCCTCTGGAGGTTGTTCATGGTTTATGGCCTCTATAAAATGGGAGTAGTACTTAGGTAAACAGGTCTTGCAAGATCAGATTATGGAGAAAGGGGCAGTGACTTGATTATAGACTATCAAGAATTATCATTCAGTTATTGGCGCAGATTCAGATTGCTAGCCCTCCCAAAAATGTCTTATTTTTCCCATCAGGTAATCCCAAACTGTTTGATTTCACCCAATATGTTTGTTTAATGAGCGAGGAAAGGAACACAGCTTTGCTTTGTTTATAAAATGGAGCTGCTGATAATCAAACTTCCCTGTTTTCTTAAATTTCTGATTGGTAAACTAGATTGCAACAATTCCTCCTACCCTCCTCTTCAGAAGGCAGCAATGGTATTATTAACTAGAGGCCCGGTGCACACATTCCTGCACTGGTGGGGTCCCTTTGTCTGGCCTATGGGGATTGGGCAGAAACTGGCTCTCTGATATCCCCTGAAGGGTCCCAGATTGCAAGAGGGCACAGGCCAGGCCAAGGGACCCCATAGGTGCACGATTGGGGCCATGGAGGGACTGTGGGAAGGCTCCAGGGTGTGTCCGGCCTGTCTCGCTCAGTCCTGATTGGCTGGACCCCAGCAGCAAGCTAACTTATTGGTCGGAGTATCTGCCCCCTGGTGGTCAGTGCGCGTCATAGCGACTGGTTGAATGAATGGTTGGACACTTAGCATATTAGGCTTTTATTATATAGGATTAGAGGTAAGAAATCTGATCCTAGTTTTATCTTGATAATCAGATGCACTCTGGGACATCTATTAAAATTAGTTTTCAATGGCTGATTATGATAATATTGAGGCAGGAAATTTTTATATACTATACTTAGAATTTGTTCCTGAGAAAGAAGAAAGTATATTTCTCCATTGAGGGAAACAAAAGAACCTTAATCAAGAGTTGTTTTCCCTGCTCCTCTCTAAATAGAAACTTGAGAACTCCAACAGCAATTAACTCTACTTGATACTTAAAACAGAAATTTTGTATATACAATCTAAACTTAACTCGAAAATCTACGTGAAAACTACTATTATGGAAAAACAATTTAACTAAATCATATAAACAGTGATAGTGGAGACCAAGCAGAAAAACAGAAAGTTGGTATATTATCTAGAATATTTCTTTTCCACTGACTGCCTGGGAAGATAGTTGGTAGCAACCGTTAAAACACTGCTGAGACAGTATTTGTTTCCCTTATCCCTGCTAGTTCTGTTCCTCATTGTTACAGATATAGTAGATCCTTTGATTAGTCTTATTAAAACATTTTGCTACTCCAGATGCATGATGCACTTCCATGATATTTAATAGTTTGTGAAAGTCATGAGAAACTTCATTTCATTCACTGTGGGCTGGCTTGTGAGAATGAATGGGTGTGAGTAATCTTAGCTCATGGTCTCACATCTCTTGCTCAGCATGGTTTCATTTTACTTGATCTGCATACAGTCATATATGTAGTAATAACATCTTGTGGTTTTAAGAGAAAATGAACACCCAAACAAAATCAATCACTTTTTCTCTGTTTAAAAGTGAAGAAATCTGAGGAAAATCAAGGTTAATTTTGAATATATTTTTATTGATTTTTTTACAGAGAGGAAAGGAGAGGAATAGAGAGTTGGAAACATCGATGAGAGAGAAACATCGATCAGCTGCCTCCTGCACACCCCCCACTGGGGATGTGCCCGCAACCAAGGTACATGCCCTTGACCAGAATCGAACCTGGGACCCTTCAGTCTGTAGGCTGATGCTCTATCCACTGAGCCAAACTGGTTACAGCAAGGTTAATTTTAATTTAGTTTTTTAAAAAATAGAATAATGAATTTGCTGGTGTTCTCATGTGGAAATGACAAATACTTCATAAATTTTATATGCAAGTGGAAGGGGGAGAGAAAAAAGAATAAGAAAAACTACTATTTACTTTCAAACACATTTTTTTTCAGTCTGGTGAATGTAACTCTATTAAATTTTGAAAAGAAGCAAGAATCGTTGCATGAGATTTATTTTTTATTTATTTATTTATTTATTTTTTTATTGCTAAAAGTATTACAAAGGGTATT
>NW_005871218.1:1278184-1290534 GCF_000147115.1 Myotis lucifugus | reverse complement strand
ATAGCTCATTTCTAGCTAGACATAAAAGCATTGATCATGACCATCAAACCTCAGAGGGAAAGTAGGGAAGGGTGGGGGCAAAGGGGAGAGATCAACCAAAGGACTTGTATGCATGCATATAAGCCTAACCAACGGACACAGACAACGGGGGTGGGGGTGAGGGCATGAGTCGGGGGGTGGGTGGGCAATGGGGCAATAAGGACACATATGTAATACCTTAATCAATAAAGGAAAATAAGTTAACATCAGAATTTAAAGAGCATGCTAATCCTCTGTGAATAAGTCCCTAACATTTCTAGATCTTTCTCTCCAAAGCAGCTCCTATTTCAAGACTTTACCATTCACCACCTTCACTCTTGAAAAGTTTCATTCTTCAGGATTTTTATTTTGAGATAAAAACTCTTTTTATTAATATACAAAACTCCAACAACCTTACATAAGAATAGTCCTCTGTGAATAAGTCCCAGAAACACCTTTATTCTCATCTTTCTCCTTGTTACTTTTGTCCCATCCACTCACCTAGCTATCACTCACTTCCACAATGCCGTTGATAATGAAATTGTGAGCATTTCTAGTCACACAATTAGTGCCATAACTAATTGTGCCATCACTAAGCCCTCACTAAGAAGTCCTGGCCACGAATTAGGAAGCAAGCCTGTAATTAACATGCATTATCAATACCTGTGTGCTCCTGACCTACACTATGGAGTTCAATTCACTACACAGTAGGAATGCTCAGTTCTGGGCTTCACATCACATAAAGAGGGCCTGGATCATATCACTACAAGCTCTTTCCTGGCTCAAAAAACACTGTTCTGGTATATGTATTAGCAAAGGCATTACCAGACTTTTCATTCGGAGCAATCATCTATACAACCAGTTAAAAGGCCCAGGGTAAATCAATATGATCAAACACATACACACACACACACACACACACACACACACACACACACACACACGTTTCTACCCTGATTTTGTTGACATTCAATTTCCTTAGCCTAAGGTTAAACTAGCCACAGAACTGAGGAGATTTCGCTTAGCATAGTGGACCTATAGATCTAGAGTCTTATTATAACAAAAATGTTCAAAATTAATCTAACAATAATAAATAATTAACCATAAATATCTCATTTTTATCAGGATGTGAAAATCATGTTGGTTATGATGTAGATTGCCCTCTTCAATTGTATTTAATCTTCCTGTTGACTCTCAGGGCTTCTTCTTCACAATGGAGCTTTGAAACAAAAAGGCACTTGTAGGCCAGCATATTTGTCCAGCTGTGCTGCAATTGTCTTAAATATGAGCTGCTGGAAGAAAAACAAACAATAAGACTTTGTCTCAACCTAGGCATTAGAAATGAGCCCAACCAAAACAAAAAATGACATTGAGAGTAAAACATAACCCATTCTAAACTGAATGAGCCAGCCACTTGCATTTGAAATGAGATATTCCATCACAAAGGTCCCAATGCTGACTCTGCTGGCTCCAGGTTAAGGCCTAAAATAAAATTTAGGCAGGATTTAAAATTATCACAACTTTCATTCCTTCTATGGTCTAAGTTATATTCATATTTATTAGATTTTTATTATTTAAATGGAAAAATCAGGTTATTCTTTATCTTTAGATATAAAAATGATTACAAACTTTATATTAAATATGGTGAGACACTCTCACCATATGGGAGTTCATACTTTCAGTTTCAAAGGACCTTATAAAATGTGGCTAACATGCTATTGAAATAGCTCTTGGGAGCTTGAAAAAAAGGAAGGGGCTAAATTAAGTGAAATAGAAATGCCAGTATTATTGTGGCAGATAAAGATGAGGCCAGAAGGCTCAGAATAGTGGGCAGAGTGGATATACTGCTAAAAAAAAAAGGAAAATTCATCATTTGTGTCTGGTCTCTGGGAGGATCCAGAGGACACTTCATTTACCAATGTGATAGGGAAAGCAGCATTGTTGAGATGCTCATGAGCACCTCTTCTCTATAAGCCAGGTTTGACTGTAGGAGATACTGTCACAGAATTGGGCGTTCTAACAGCAATGGGGGTGATCGGATTTAGAATTAAGAGAGACCATATTGTGCTACGCAAGGTAGTCAAATTACAGTAATGGGTAACAGAGTGGCTTTGAGTGGAGGAATGGTGATTTTTCAGAAAGCTATGGATATAGATAGAATTAATAGGGCATGGCACTCTTAAGAACAAAATAGTTGGTCAGCCAATAAGGATATTACATGATCAGAGATCTGAGGACAGCCACTCGAATAGAAATTTATAAGAACTTTTCTAGTTTCTCAGACTAATATGGTTCTGTGTCCCGGAAACTGCTGTCTGAAGAAGAGGCAGAGTCCTAATGAGTAAGGAATCTATAAAACCACAACAGCGTGTTTAGTAATAATACCCCTAGGTCTTTTGCCAAGGGACCTATGACCATTTACACAGGTAACAGTACAATAGGAGTCAAGGAAAGGTTTATAAAGGGTCTACGTGACATTAATACCTGAACTTGAGGCATCAGTATGATCTCCTACCCCTATTAGAGTGTAGGTGACTGGGGTTCAGGTAATAATCAGAGTCCTGACCCTGACCTGGTTCTCAGTGAGTTCACATTGTAGACGTTTTCCTGGTCTTCAAATGTACTGTTCAGTGGATATAAACATATAGTTCAGTGGTAGTTGACAGAACCCCCACAATGGCTTGCTAGCCTTTGAGAGCTGTTTTAGTATAATGAGCCAAGAGAAAGGGTCTGAAACTGTTCATCCCCCTGGCCAAGACTGTACAAAGCTCTGTCAACCTCCAGGGAAAATAACAGAGATTTGTTCCATCCTTAAATATCTAAAGGTTGCAAGGGGCTAGCTCCACGACATCTTAATAGAGAACCTACAAAAAAAAAGATGGTTTCTGGCAAATGATAGTTGACTATCACAAACTCAACCAGGTAGTAGCCCCAATTGTAGCTGCTATGCCAACTAGAACTTTTTTATGAGAGCAGATTAACTCAGCCTCCGGCATGCAGCCATGATCCAGTGAAAACATTATTTTCATTCCTTTATTTTGTTTATTTTTTATTTATCTTTATGGTTGAGAGAATTATTAATGACCCCTTCATTGCCCCCTCCACTCAGTTCCTGCCCTGCCATAGGTATTCACTATAAACAAGAATAAACTAAAAATGGATAAAAGACTTAAATGTAAGTTGTGAAACCATAAAAATCCTAGAAGAGAACATAGACAGGAAAATCTCATACATCTCAATTTTCACCGATACATTGCCTAGGGCAAGAGAAACAAAGGAAGAAATGAACGAATGGTACTACACCAAACTGAAAAGCTTCTGCACAGGAAAAGAAATGAGCATCAGAATGAAAAGGGAACCCACTGTATGGGAGAACATATTGCCAGCAATACATATAAAAAAGGGTTAATTTTATCTCTTTCAAGATAATTGATAGAAAGCACTTCACATTTACAGTATGTGGGGAAAATAAGAGAATGCATTTAACATTATGCTCCAAGACATTAATTGTTCACCTTAATAAACTCAGAAGGGGCCTAGACCTTCTGGACATTTCATAGAAGATAAAATTTGTCCACTATAATGACATTAAGTTAATTAACCCAGATGAGCAAGACATGACAAGCACATTGGAGGTCTCTGTAAGATACACATGCTCCAGAAGTTAGAGATAAACCCTATTATCAGGGGTCTGAAGTGTTCAGAGGTCTAGTGATCAGAGTCATGCCAGGGAAACCTCTCCAAAATAAAGAACAACATTATGGCACCTCACACTTTTCACACCTAAGAAGGAAGGAAAACATTTGGGAGGCCACTTCAGGTTCTGGAAGCAGAATAGTCCTCACTTCAGAACATGTGGAAACTACTCTGATTCATCTACTAAGTGACATAAAACACAAATTTCAGTTGGACTCATAACATGAAAAGGCTCCTGAGCTTGTCCAGATCAGTACAAATGATACTATACTTGAGCAAAATGACCAGTAGTCCTTTTAGTACTTGTGATAGTCAATTTTATGTTTCAACCTGACAGGACTAAGGGATGTCCAGGTAGCTGATAAACGTTCTTTCTGGGTGTGTCTGTGAGGGTATCTCAGGAACAGATTAGCATTTAAATCAGTAGACTGAGTAAAGAAGATTGTCTTTACCTTGTGGTTGGACATCATCCCATCCTTTGAGGACATAAATAGAACAAAAAGTTAGAGGAAGGGCACATTTGTTCTCTCTGCGTGAGTTGAGACATGCATCTTCTCCTGCCCTTGGACATACATACACCATCCCCACGCTCCCCATTCCCTTTTCAGGCCTTTGACTAAAAAATAATTGTCACCAGTTTTTCTTATTCTCTCTACTTTCAGATGGCAAAAGGTGAGACTTCTCCAAAACTGCATGAGCCAATTCCTATAATAAATAAATCTATATATCAATAGTTCTCTCTGTATCCATGTATGTATGTAACTACCTATTTATCTATCTAATCTCCTATTGGTTCTGTTTATCTGGAGAACTCTGACTAATACAGTGTGAGAGCAGTATTTCTCAACCTCAGAACTCTCAACATTTCAGACCAGATAATTATTTATTGTGGGACTGTTCTCTGCATTGTAGAATGTTTGCCAGTATCATTGATCTTCATCTACCGGATGTCAGTAGCTCCCCCCTCCCATCTCTAGTCATAACAATCAAACATGTGTCCAGACATGGCCGAATGTCTCCCAAGGGACATTTTCTGTGATTGAAAACCATAGCTTTAGAGTTATCTATAGTGGGGAAAAATACTATGTAGGTTTAGGGCAAACAACACCATCAAATTGCAACATAGATTTATGGAGTTCTGGGACAAACATATGTCATCTGCAAAAAAGATATACACCATTAAAAATGTTCCAGTATGGTATTGGCCCTGACAAAGATTAAGAATCTAACCATAAAACATCAAGCCACCATGTAGCCAAAGCTTCCTTTTATGTTCTGGGTCCATCAGACCCACAAAGCCATAAGATACATCTGTGATCAGGTGCATGCAGGGTCAAAGGGCATAAATACACTGCATGAACTTATATTTCAAACCATATATCATTCGCCGCTATTCTTTTGAACTTCTCTCTCAGTTCATCCTTATGGTCACAAGGGAAATTTCTTATGATCAGCTAAAGGAGAAGGAAAAAGCTGGACTTGGCTCATGGACTAACTAGTTTAGTAAGTGAATATAAGCTGAAAGTGAACTATAGCCCTACTTAGGGGTGGAGCTAAATAGGGCTGTGCTGCTCAATTCATATTTGACATAGTTGCAAAGGCAATTTAATTAGAAAAAAGTTTTTTTTCAAGAGATACTTTGGTAACAATAGCCATTGGGATAAAAATGAATCTAAACCATTTGTTCACATCATACACAAAACATATATCAAAATTGATCATAAACTTAAACATAAAAGCTAAAATTATGAAATGTCTAAATAAAATGTCTAGAGATAAGCATAGATTTTTATATAAAACATAAAAGACACAATCATAAAAATTGATTACTTAAACATAAAAATTAAGAACATTTGCTTCTTAAATACTTTATTAATACAATGGAAAAACAAGCTACAGATTGACACATATATTTGTAATAGTTATATTTAACAAAGAATCTGGTATCTGAATATATAAAGAACATTTGCAATTTGATAATAAACAACAACGCAATAAAAATGGGTAAAACAATTAAACCTTTCAGGAAAGAAAATGTCCAATAAACATATCAAATATATTCCGTATCATTTTTGTAAAAAATGCAAATTAAAATAGTTATCACAACCTCTATGAGAATAGCTCAAATTAAAAGTCTGATGAAATCAAGTGTTAATAAGAATATGGAGCATTTGGAGCTATGTTATATTGTTGAGGAGTGTAAAATGGTAAAAGTGCTTTGAAGAACACTGGAATTTACTTACATATACTTACAATAGACCCACCAATTCTCTTCTACTTAAAGAAGAGAAGTAAAAACATGTATCACACAAATATTTGTGTATCAACGTCCATGGCATCTTTATTCCCAAAATTTAAAACTGGGAAAATTTAAATGTTAATCTGAAACTGCATGTATGAATAAATTGTACCATATTACATTAATAAAAATATTTAGAAATTTTAGAAATATTTGGAAATTACGGAACCTATAAATAGCTGATCAAAGAGTAAATCTCAAGGGTAAATTTTTTAAAATACATAGACATTTTTAACATATTGAAATTTGTAGGATTCAACTAAAGTGGTGCTTAGAGAAAATGTATAAATGTAATTCCTATATTTAAAAAAATGAAGAAAAAAAAGTAGGAATCTAAACTTTGAAATTAATAAACAAACAAAAAGTAACTAAAACCAAAACAAGCAGTAAATATAGAACAATATTAGTAAGAGTATAAATTAATTTTTTTTAAAAAAATAGATAAAATCAATCCAAACAAAAGCTGTTTTTTAAAGGTTAACAAAAATTGATAAATATTTCACCAGATTTATATGAAAAGAGAGAAAATATAATTTATAAATACCAGAAACAAAAGGAGGGACATCACTGAAGACTCCACAGACATTTAAAAAAATCATAAGAAAATATTATGAAAAACACCATGGCCCCAACTTCAGCATCTTTGAAGAAATGGACCAATTCCTTGAAAGACACAAATTAACAAACCATACTTATTAACAGATACCATGAATAATACATATTTTTTAAAAATTGAATTCATAGTTAAATATCTTAAAACAAAACAAAACACTTCAGGCCCAGATTATTTCAATAGTGATTTCTACCAAACATTTCAGGAAGAAATACTACTAATTCTATACTAATTCTTGAGAAAATAGAACAGAATAAAACATATTCTGAAGCTGGCATTACTTTCATACCAAAACCAGGCAAATACATTACAAATAACAAAACTACAAACAATAAATAAGAATCGACAGAGTAAATAAAATCTATAATAAAATATTAGTAAATAGAATCTTTAAAAAGGATAATATATTATGCTTACTTGTAGCTTATACCAGTAATGTAAGACAGATTCAATATTTGAAAACCAATAAATGGTATTTCACCATATTAATAAAGTTAAAAAGGAAAACCACTAAAAATTAAAGAAAAATTATCTAACCTGACAAATTTTATCTACCAAAAAGTCTACATCTAATATCATATTTAAGGATAAGTGACTGAATACTTTTTATTTTATTTTATTTTTTAAAATATATTTTTATTGATTTCAGAGAGAAAGGAAGAGGGAGAGAGAGATAGAAACATCAATGATGAGAGAGAATCATTGATCGGCTGCCTCCTGCAAGCCCCCCACTGGGGATTGAGCCCACAACCCGGGTATATGCCCTTGACCAGAAGCAAACCTGGGACTTTTTAGTTTGCAGGTCAACACTCTATCCACTGAGCCAAACTGGCCAAACTGAATACTTTCTAACTAAAATTAGGAACAAAGCAAAGATTTCCTTTCAATACTTTTATGCAACATTATATTGGAAGTCCTAGTGAGTGCAATCTATATAACAGCCAAGCAATGGGAATCTATATATACAAAAAGCCAAGCGACTGAAATGACAGAACAACCAGAATTACCAGTTACTATGATGCGCACTGCAGTGGCCAACCAGCCTGATCTGGGCCTGGATTGACCCCCCCCCCCCCCCCCCCCACAACCTCCTGTGGGCCCCCCTGGCCAGCCCTGCTCCCAACCAACCCCCGCCTCTCCCCCCAATCGGCCCCCATTCGGGTGGGCCGGCCAGACCCCACCCATGCACACATTCATTCACCTGGCCTCTAGTAAAACAAGAAAAATAAATAAAGGGTATTCAGATTGGGAAGAAAAAATATCTGTCTATAGAAACACAATTGTTTCTATAGATAATAAAAGCTCCTAGTATCGGTAAATATATTTTACAAAGTCAAAATTTTATAAAAGGTAATGTTCAAAAGGAATTGTTTAATATAAACTAGTAATAAAATATTTAATTTTAAAATCATATAAAGAACCACTTCTGAGTACTAAAAAATTAAATATGTATGAGAACTATAAAACATTGATGAAAAATTAAATAGAATAGGCTTTTTTATTTTTTAGTTTTAATGGAGAGATAAATTCATTCATAATATTAAAGAATCAATATTGTTATGCTATCAATTTTTCCAAGATTGATCTATAGATTAAACACAATTCCCACTGAAATTCCTGCAGAAATTTCATTTGAGACATCAGGAAACTGATTCTAAAGTAAATGTGTAGGCAAAGGAGTTGGGATAACTAAAACTATTATGAAAAATATGAACCAGGTTGTAGTTACAATACCTGGTTTCCAAAGTTACGGAAATAAGATACTTTGTCATTGGTGAAAGGATTGGATAGGCACATAGATCAATGGAGAATAGAGTTCAGACATATCCTCTTTACCATGGTCAACTGACTTTGACAAAACTGCAAAGTAAAGAAGAAAAAATAGCCTTTAAAGCAAAGATTAGTAAAACAATGAATAGTCTAAATGCAAAACAAAACAAAAATAACAAAAATCACTTCACATTCTCACTTACTTTACACCTAATACAAAAATTAACTCAAAATGGATAGTCCATCTAAAGGTAAAAAGTAAAAATATAAAATTTCAACAAGAAAATATACATGCAATAGTTTCACAAATCTTATTTCCTTCCTTTTCCTTCCATGAGTGTTTCAATATATGTTTTTAACATCAGTTTTGAAAATTGTCAGTTTCTCGAGAATACAAAAACTTAATATATATTTCTCACATCTTCCACTGGCCTGCCTTAATAATTCCATACTGATATTGATGATCAATAAATACTTGTCTGTTGACATAGTAATTTTCCTTACATACTATTCTTCTCCCCCAAGTATTTCATGCTTCTTTTTAAAAATGTTAATTTTTTTTAAATTTAGAAACATTATTAAGTCCATAGAAGAAAAATTTAGCTGTTACATTAGTGACCAGTTAGCAAGAGAACAGAAGGTAGAAATTAGGTGTTAGTGAAGTATAATTTTAGCTGACAGCATGAGAGTTAATTGAATGTTAGTGCTAGAACTACAACTATAACAGTATAGTCACTTGTTAAGTATAGAAACAAAGTGATTATAAAGTCAAAATAGTGAATTAAAACAGGCAAATAATAGAGGGTCTTGTTATCAGACCATCATATTTTCAAAGAAATAAAATTGAAAGCAGTGAGCCCAAAACAATGAGGCAAAAAAATTCTTGGTGTTCAATTTAACTATTTTGAATGTTATATTCAGAGAGAATTTTGGAATCAAAGAGAAAATATAAGATTCAATACTAGATACATTTGCCTCATGAAAGCAATTTACCACTCATGTCTGTTATTGAAGTATTCTAGTACTTAATTAATTTTGAAATTTTTGACCCAATTTTTTTTTATGTTTTTGCTGATGGAACATCTTTTAATAGAATAAGTTGCATGTTTAGAATATAGTTTTAAATTTATTAATCTCATGCATGCTATTGAGATAAATTAAAAAGATAATGAACAGTTTGAAATAATAATCTTCTCCCTAAAACAGAAAGTGAAATAGAGGTAGAGAATTTTACCAATAGGTAAGAATCCTACCTAATAAAGAGGTAATGTGCAAATTGACCATCACTCCAACACACAAAAATGGTCGCCCCCATGTGGACACAGGATGGCTGGCAGGGGAGGGCAGTTGGGAGGAACCAGGCCTGGAAGGGAGGGCAGATCGGAGGACCAGACCTGCAGGGGAGGGCAGTTAGGGGTGACCCAGGCCTGCAGGGGAGGGAAGTTGGGGGTGATCAGGCCAGCCGGGAAGGGCAGTTGGGGGGTGATCAGGCCTGCAGGGGAGAACAGTTAGGGGCAATCAGGCCCGGAGGGGAGTGGTTAGGGGCAATCAGGCAGGCAGGCAGGCGAGCGGTTGGGAGCCAGCAGTCCTGGATTGTGAGAGGGATGTTCCAGATTGGAGAGGGTGCAGGCTGGGCTGAGGGACACCCCCCCATGCACGAATTTTGTGCACTGGGCCTCTAATCATGGAATAAAATTCAGAAGGGTGTATTATTTGTTTTAGTAGTTACATTTGAAGCCATGATTATTATGTATGTTATTCATGATTACTATTTTGTCCACTCTGTTGCTGTGTACATATAATGTTTCCAATGTCTTCTTATATCAGATAGAAGTTAGAATTAGCCATGTTTTGGGATATGTGGGAGCCATATGTATGGTCAAGTTTGCAAAATTTGCCTGTCCCGGCCCATTGAAAATCCAATAGCCTCTTTTAAAAGTACAAGTGTGCCAGTGTATAAAGCTCATTTTTACTTAATACCAAAAATGAGCTTCTCTGTACTTAAAAGTCAGAATCAGAATACTACTAGTGAAGAGCAATTCTCTTAGTGGATGTGGAGGGGATTATAACTAATAAATCTTTTATGCTCAATCACTTTCTCTCTTTTGTTCATTCTTGCTTTTTCTTCATCTTACTCTTTCTCACATTATTAGAACATGAATTTGAGATGGCTATAAAATTATTAGAATACAAAATTAATAAAATAAATAGTTGATAAACAACAATGAAGGGAAAATAATAATAAAACTTTTGTATAAATGGTAGAGGACTAACAAACTTCAATGGGTATCACAGTAACCAGAAATACTAATGAGATTCCTTCACATTTATGACATGCATAATTTCCACAAATTTACCCAAAGTTATGCTGGCTGACAGTTGTGTAGGAATGCTGCATTTACATAACACAATTCACTCTGTGAAGAGGGAAAGCATATGTGAGAGAATCAGATATGTGGAAATTTATAATTTTCTGCATTTCAGGCCCTCATTTTCCACAAAGCAAAATTGGTATATTATTTTTGCGGCAGTAATATGCAATCCTGTTGGAGCTATAACCACCTATTTACATTTGAAAGCTTTTAAAAAAATTTCTTAATATAATAAATAAAACTAAATTCAGAAATCACTGTTTTAGAAATTAGAATTCTATAAAGATGACAAGTGGGACAAATACTTTGAGCCTGATCCCATCTCTAATTTATGAGCCTCTAAGGGGCATGAATCTGAATATCTTAATTCCTAATGAATACTAGCATGTTGTTTTACATGTAATAATGCCAAATAAATGTTGGTGTGGTGAAAATGAAACAGATTCTTTGTTTAGTTTAATTTATTCTCTGATTAATGCAAACTAGGTATTATATACAGATATGTAAATGTTAGGTTGTTCTTGGGGGTGAAGTACTTTCTTATGATCCTAAGTGTGGGTCTATCATGAGAAAAAAGAGAAAAAATAAGAAATTAAATAATTACATTTGTGTATAGTTGTTTGTGTGTGTATCTGTACATATGCAAATGCATTTGTTTGATATACCTATTATAGCAGACTTGATTAGCTGTCTATCCAATATCCATTCTTTCCATCTTTTACAATTAAGTGAACCTCACATTCTCAGGATGTCTTAAAATTTTTAGTCATCTTGCAAACCAAATAAAAATGGATTCAGCCAATATGCCTTTTGCCTTCTTGCTTCCTAGTGTTGTAGAAGCCATGTTGCATGTATGAGCACAGAATGCACACATAAAGTGAAAAAAACCCTGGATTCATGAGGGAGACATGGATTTAAAACTCTATACCAGTATTGTCTATCTCTGGACTTCTTTTATATGAAAAAAATACTTTAATTTGGATAAGGGAATGCCAGGGTTTTGTAACCTGCAGCTAAATGATCTTATCTGAAATATTAGCCCCTCCTGTTCAGAAGAGATTCAGGAGCATAGAGTTATTTAAAACTGTAAGATAAAAAGTTTAAAAGGGTGGCATAAAATAATAATATTGGAGACGTGATGGAGATTCACATAAGGTTAGTTCAGGAAAAAATAAAAGGCTGCACGTTTCCATATACTTTGTTAGAAGAAGCCCACCAGTTTGGCTTTGAGTTTTCTGGGAGTCAATACCAAAGTGGAAACATAGTCATAATCCATGGCCAAAGGAAATCAATTGTTTTGATAAAGCCCAGCTATTCTTGATACTTTGGTCTTAAACTAGAATGCACTGAGAAAAGTCTATGCCAAAGGGCATGATAGGGATAAAGTTTGCATAAGAGAAGGTAATGATTATTTCTTGGTAAATATCCTATCTAATAATAGACAAACATGGTAATTAACCATACCTCCACTACGCTTCCCATTGGCTAATCAGCAGGACATGCAAATTAACTGCCAACAAAGATGGCGGGCGGCAGCCATGCAGCTGAGCGAACATGAGGCTTGCTTGCTCAGTGATGGAAG
>NW_005871218.1:1230182-1277883 GCF_000147115.1 Myotis lucifugus | reverse complement strand
CCTCCCAAGCAACAGATTTTAGGCTAAGGTGGTTTATATAAAGCTACTTCTAAATAAAATAATTAAACTCATTTATATATTGTGGTGAGGATACAACTTTGCCTGGTATAGTATTGCCCCTCTATACATATGACTCTGTTAGTACCAAGTATTTCTTTGAATCCAAAATAATTTTTAAACTTTTGAAGAATAATAAACCCACAAAATTGATCTAACTGGGAATGAAGAGCAGTGGGAGTCTTTGAGGTAATGCTTATCCTATTTTAGGAAAATTTAATGACAATGACTTGATAAAAATCAGGTCAGAAACTTAAGAGTAGATGGGAATGTTTGTTGCTGTTCTGGAATCCTCCTACCCTTGAAGCAAACAGCAGGGCAGATCTGGTTCTAGTGAAACTCAATATACACTGTGGCCTCGGATTAGGCTGTGACTTATAGTTTATGTACATGAAGGAGTTTGAAGGGAAAAAGAAACACATATGGTTCTCAACTTTACCTTATCAGTCCTTGGATAGTGGAGTGATGTATCAATGAGAAAAGGATATGTTTTTGTAGGAGCCCCTGAATGATAGTAAGAATATATTTTCATTAGACAGAATCCTTCGATACATTACATTTGAGCATTAGCTGTTACTATTCCTCTAATTTTTTTCTTAAGAAGTCCCAGTTTTAGAGCCCTATACAACTGCTTTAAGACTTTGAAATATTTATCTTTTTCTTGCCTTTTGATCATTTTCCTATATCCAGAAGTTATTAATTCTTCTAAGTGGGCCATGATTCCCTTCCCTTCCCTTCCCTTCCCTTCCCTTCCCTTCCCTTCCCTTCCCTTCCCTTCCCTTCCCTTTTCTCCTTCCTTTTCTTTTTATCTGTTCCATTTTCTTCCCCTTCATTTATTTTCATTTCCTTCTCTTTTTTTAATATATTCCCCATTTATTTATAGACAGTGCCTGACAATTCCCTAGAATGTGTAAATATCAATGGCTTCTTAATCCAGTTCTCCTGTACCCATTAATATCTCATAGTTATGAGTAAGTGGTCCGTCCCTCTTAACAAGCGTTTTGTTGATCAGAGAGCTATTTGTTGGCAGAAAATGATATGAGACAGGAAATCACTTTTGAAAGAAAAGTTGGGTGGCTCCTTTACCATCAATTTCACATATAGATAGATTTCTATGGTACTGGAGAAAAGTCAAAGATTCCCATTGTTCTTGCATTTCAGTGTAGGACTTTATAGACAGAGTTACTAGTATGATTAAATTAAGAAAAATACTTTTTTATTCATTCCATACCCCTACACCACAGTTTTTCTCCTTTTTACAATTTATCATGATGCATTGAACTAATTAAACTCACCTAAGGTCTGGTAGCTTGTCAAGATGAAACCTTTATGAAAAAAATCGTAAAGCTATTTATATTAGATATAGCATTTCTTGCTTCTGAATTCACAGTGTTTGAGTAATAAGTAAGACAAGGTACTTCTGTTTTTCTCTCTGCCTTAATGAGTGCTTGACAAGCTAGTACACAGGATTATACTGTTATCCAATTAGGAAAGTATACAGGCTTATCTTTATTCTGCACAAAATTGAGCCATACATCTTCTACCATCATCATTGTTTTATCTCCCTCAGAGATGCTCATTATCATGCATAGCTTTTGCTTTTTGGCAGAATTGAGACTGTCCTTTGGGGGTTGAACCTCAAAGTCACTTGACATCCTCATTAACTTTTATGGCAATTACCATATTGAGCACCCTCATAATGAAGAGTTGTCTCAAAATCTTATCATTTCCTTCTCCCTTCATTTCTTACTGCAATCTTATACTAGTAATAGTATACTAGGGGCCCAGTGCATGAATTCGTGCACCTTGAAAGGAACTGTGGGCCGAGAGGCTGCAGTGGGCACAGGGGCGGGTCTTGGCCCATCCTCTGTGCCCCCACCTGGCCCCTCCTGCCACAGTCCTTGGTCCCCTGTTTTTCCAGCAGCCCTGCTCCCTGCCACCGCCCACTCCCACACACTGACGATGCCATCCCCACTAGCACCTGCTGACAGTGGAGTGATTAGGCCCGGCGCCATCAGTGGGTGCAAGTAGGGCCGGCACCATCAGCAGGGGCGAGCGGTGACTGCTGCCCCAGTCACCCCTCAGGAGCAGTGGCTCCAGTGCGGGCAGAGGTGTGAGTGGGGCTGTCACTGGCAGCAGGTGCAAGAGGCAGCTTCCAGCCCCAATCGCCTCTCAGGAGCAAGGGGAGGTGGAGAAGCCCTGAGGGGAAATCAGGGCCTGCACTGGCAGCAGGTGCAAGCACCGGGCATGACCACAGTGTGTGGGAGC
Organism: Myotis lucifugus; assembly: GCF_000147115.1. Taxonomy (NCBI): domain Eukaryota; kingdom Metazoa; phylum Chordata; class Mammalia; order Chiroptera; family Vespertilionidae; genus Myotis; species Myotis lucifugus. The sequence goes on along the minus strand of NW_005871218.1, from coordinate 1,275,558 downwards.
AAACAATTTTCAGTAACCACCAGAGGTTTGCCCCGATGACAATGACCAGTACCCTGCCTTGGTCTGGCACCCTGGCTCACCTGCTCCACCATCCCGCTGCCATGTTCCACACGTGCCCCCTGGTGGTCAGCACACGTCATAGTGACTGGTTATTTGGTTGTTCTGCCATTCGGTCTTTTTGTATATTAGCTTTTTATTATATTGAATCGATCATAAAAATGGGCAGAAAACCAAAAGAAATCATCTGGATTTCTGAATATATTTTTAGTGTATGTCTAAGTATAAATGGCAACTTTTTCTCATAAACCAAGAGGCAGATGTCCTATGAAAACATTAACCATTTAGTTTTGTTATCTCAGTGAATTTGACATTTAAAAGGGATATTAGAGATGACTGAGATTGTCCACCTTATTCTATAGATGTTGTCACAGAGACCAAAAGAGAGGAAAAGACTCACCAAGTTTGGCAGGAGAAAAATTACAACACAGAGTATTTTCCTAGGCCAACTGTGTTTAATGCATGTTAAAGTATGTTTACATATTTTAAAATGAGAATATAACAAGGTTTGGGGAGAGAGATTTGTCCAAATTTTCCCTTTCTGCGCTGTCCTCCAGATTACCATAATATGCATATTTGAACATGGCATTCTTCTGTTTAAAATCCTTTGCTAGTTCTTCATCATCCTCTACCAACTTTACAAACTTGATCATCAAAATCCCACAGTGCCTACCATATGATGCCCGCTCTTCAGTAATTAAGCACATATTGTCCTATAATTGCTTACTAAATATGTAGTTTCATGGGAAGATCGTTGTGGATGGACACTTTTTTCTTCACCCTGGATGTATTGAACAATCTATTATTACTCTCTTCCTACCAAGATATATCACCCTTCCTTTGGACTACAAGTGCACTCTTATAAGTCATTTTATGAGATGTCCACTAGGGGCAGGGTAAGCCATCCACAAGTGTCAAAGGGCTCCTTGGAATGTGGGGTGGGGAGTTAAGAAATGTCTGTAGCTTTCAGATGTGCCAGAGGTGGCACTGAAATGAAGCAGTTGGTAGACTGCTTGACTTAGGAAATGTTTTTATAAGACATCTTCCCTAACCACACAGTTACAAATACTTTTTATAATTGTGGAATATAAAGATATGCAAGTAAGCATCTATGTCCATATCTCCATATGTCTATGAACCTTGGAGATCCATGTATACCAGTTCAGAGCAGGCTACATGTATAAAATCATAGGTCAGTCTCTAAAAGTAATATTAAAATCACTCAAGTCCTTTGCTTTCATCCTTGAAGCACATTAAAAGAGGATCAACAGACATAATCCACATAATCAAAATTTTTTTATTTCTATTACCCTTCATTCTTTAGTTCTAAAACCCTCTGAAAATTCTCACTCCACAAACCACAACATGGCTTCACATTTATACCTTTGCTTATCTTTCTTGGATAATTTTATTTTCTTGACAACTTTTGTCCCCACCATAATCCCTAATCATCCCCATGCCACACCTTCACAGTCCCCGTAATGACAATCCGTTCAGTTCTTGGCTGCTCACTTCTGGGAGGAGTGGGCTATCATCATTGCTGCCTCTCTTACTAGAATTAGCCCTATCTGCCTTCCTCCTCTAGTCTAATTAAGTAGGAATCAGGAGCATATGATTGTAGATAGTCATGTGTTAATAATTGTATAAATTATTAAATTCTTAGTATTTCTAATTTTAAATGTTAAGTGTATAAATGCACAAAGATGAAACAGATAAATAAAAACCACCTGCATTTATACCACCCAATGATAAACACAATTAATAGATCATGTGATTTTTTTCCACTTATATAGAGGCATATTTTTTTTAACATATACCACCCAATACCAGGATTTGGATTATATTGTATATATAATTTTCTATTGATACTTATTCCATGATGATATTTTCTAAGAAAATATTAAGTGGTTATATAAAAATGTAATTTTAAAAATAATTGTATTTTATGATATGAATATACCATAATTTCTTTAACCATCCCCAGATATGTGGACATATATGTGAAGAATCTATATTGAAATGAACTTTAGAAGTTTCCATTTTATAGAAAATAAGCTGATTTCAATACCTGAAGGATTCACAACTACTTTTAAAACTCTTCAGAATTTTCAAAGACCCGCAGATATTTTCAACTGTAAAAGAAAATATTTGGTGTATAATGAAACTGGCTTAGATCCAGTTAAACGTTCTTTTTAAGTTACCTAGAAAGTAAGTCAAGGTGTCACCCTCTCTATTCCAGTAGAGGAAATAAATATTATTGATTTCGATTTTTTAAGTTAGATTTTAAATTTAGCTTGCAAAATTCTTTTTTGAGTTTTGTTTTTATAATGACCATTACTATACACTCATCAGAATATATTTTAAGTTCACTGCAATCATTCAATTATTTCATCAATCTAATGCAGAGAATACTTATTTTTCATGGTAATTTTATTCAGTATTTTTGTAACCCAGACACACTAAAAAAATGCATTTTTTAAAATAAATAAAATTGGAACCATCAGTGAAAAGAGGCTGAAACTGATTTAATATTTAAGTAAATGCCAACTACAGTATTCAATTTATTTATTAAATAAAAGGACAATTGATAGGTAAAGAGAAAAAATGATGTTTTAATCAGATTCTAAATTCATAGCTTAGCCCTGAGACAGAAGGTACCAAATAGTGTGGAGTAATACATTTTTCTTCTCTGAGCCCGTTACCAATGAATCTTATAAGGTACAGACATTAACCTTTCTAGTAACCTTGTAAAATTGGCCCAGTCCACATTTTTCAGCTGAAGAAACTAAGCAACAGAGAGGTTAAAGTCATAGTACCATAGCAAGGATAGCCAAGATAAATATTGCTCTATATTTTACTCATATTTTACTCTTATAGCTATATGATGTCCTTGTTGGCAAAAGAGAAACTAGTATTATCATGACAACAATGACACTGATAACAATAGGACAAAGAAGATGGCTACTAATATTATTACGAATAATAATGATAATCCTAACAAAAATCTTCATCAAAACAAATTAAAATGAAGAAATTCCATTTGAAAGAAAATTTTCATATTTTTAAGAAAAGAATATGTTGTAATTGTTATCCTCCAAGTTAAATAAGAGTAGGGGAGCAAGATATAGGATTGTACTCCTTTCTGGAAAGCAATCCTATTCATTCTATCTTTATCTAATGATTAATTTAAAAAGGAAAAGACCTTTTTTTCAAAGTTTTGGCAGGGATATATAGTTTCGACTAAATGAAATTATTGTTTGTATGTGAAAGAGAGTCAAAGGCCAATTATTTTATAGAATTAACCTAACAGAACTAAACCTATTTAGTTTCTTACATCCAACAGTTTATTTAAGTCATTTTCTCTTGGTCTATTTGCCTCCCCTACTAATCCTTTAGGCTCATCTAATCTCCCCTAAACTCAACTTGCTTTTTACTTCTAAAACATTCTTACTTTATGTTTGTAGCCAAGAGGGAGACATTTTTAACAATGCTTAGATTGTTGCTCTTTAATGTAGAGGCTCTATAAAAATGATACATGCATCAAGTTTCATTAAGTAGTAACTAGAATCATAACCATATTCCCAAGAGCAGGAGTTTGAAGCTCTTGGTAGATTTTGGAATCAGTCAGTTCTTGGTAGGAATCCCATTTCTAACTTCAAAAGTATAGCAAATTTGGGCAAATTAAACCCTCTGAGACTCAATATTTTTACCTGCAAAATAGGAACGATAATTCTTTCTTTAAAGGGAAACTGAAATTTTAATAATTTAATAATAAAATATATGTTATAATATATAATATATTTAATACTGCTATTTATCTATAATAAATAAATAGAGTGTGGGAGACAGATTCTATTTGCTGTAGTGGGAGTTTACAGATAAGCAAGGAGAAGAGGTTAGAATGATTCTCATGGTAATGGATTAGAGATGGAGACTTAATATAAACTCATATTTAGATTAATGTAGATATAAAAGGTTACAAATAGAAATATTTATAGGTATTTGTATATTTACAGGTTATTCCACAAACATATATTTCCTTGCTTTATCTGCTGAGAAAGCATAGAAATAACAATAGCAATGAATGCATCTAGTATCCAGATCATGATTTCTAATATGAATCTCCAACAAAAGGAACCATGTCCTTGGATAGATGGTTTATTTTAGGGCTGTGAGAGGAAACATGCAGGGTGAGCCTGGAACATTTTGAAGGGCCATAAAGTAAAAGAGTGCTAAAAACAAAGCAAATACACCTTATAATGACAGAATTTGAAAGGGGACACAGATCCAACTAAAATAGCTCCCAAAGACCAAAGCTGATACAATTTGAACAACAAAATAAAATAGTATTAGATATAGCATAAAGTATAAATAAATAACCATGAGTCCTTTTTTTAAAAAAATATATTTTATTGATTCTTTACAGAGAGGAAGGGAGAGAGATAGAGAGCTAGAAACATCGATGAGAGAGAAACATCGATCAGCCGCCTCCTGCACATCTCCCACTGGGGATGTGCCCGCAACCCAGGTACATGCCCTTGACCGGAATCGAACCTGGGACCTTTCAGTCCGCAGGCCGACGCTCTATCCACCGAGCCAAACCGGTTTCGGCAACCATGGGTCCTTTTGATAAATAAATGATTTAATAAATAAATGATTATTTATAAATAAATAAATAAATAAATAAATAATTGAATAACTAAATAAATGAGGAAGAAGAGTCAAATACTTGATGTAGATACTTCAACCTCAAAGAGGAAGAGCAATACTTCCACTTAATTATGGCCTTTGCATAGTGACCTCCTTTCAAGGAATATACACAAAAAGGAAAAACAAAACAAAACAAAACTAGCTATGAATGGAGAAACCTGTCAGACAACAGCCAGGGGGTGAAGGTCAACCATGATAAATCATGTTGATAGAATGGACCCTTGATACAGTGCTATGAAAATTGCACTTTACCTTCATGGTCTTCTCAAAAACACTTAGACCCAGGTAAATCCTAAGAGAAATACCAGACAAATCGCAATACGAGAAATTTCTACAAAATGCCTGACATGTGCTTCTCAAAATCTTCAAGGTCATTAAAACAAGGAAAGTCTGAGTAATGGTGGAAGCCAGGAGTAGCCGAAGAATATATGACGCATGTTATGCTATGTCCTGGATGGAATCCTGGAACAGAAGAAAAACATTGCAGATTAGTGTTTGTGTAGAGGTGGGGGTGGGGAGAATGGTGACTGGCTGCTAATGGGTACCCGGTATTTTTGGGGGTGACTTAAATGTTCTAATATTAGATTGTTGTGATCATTGCACAGCCCTGTGAATATACAAAAAGCCACTTCGTTATATACTTTGAATGGATAAAACGTGTAGTGAATTATATCTCAGTAAAGCTATTTTAAAAAAAATTGGTTTAAGGTAAAAGTAAATTTTAATGACTTTTCTCCTTTTCTATTAAGAGAAAGCAAGCCTTGAAAAATAGCTAACACCCTCATAAGTGTCAGGGAGCCAGTAATCATTTGGAGGAAAAGCCACATAGAGCAAGGATGGATTCTATAAACACCTAAGTCCTATAATGTTCCCAGTTTGAAAAATAGTGATTACTTTTAGTAATACATTCCACTCCAGCTCCATGTTACATGACAGAACAGCAAAGCCAGATCCCTGAATTCCTTTAACTCTACAGGATCCATTTCTGGCCATGGCTACACTGCAATTTACACGGCTGGTTTAATAAATTCCACCCTGCCGTAGCTATGTCAATTAGGCTTGACTGTGCTCCCCACTCAAGCTTCTAGGCCCGATTCTTTATTTTTCTGTCTTTGCATGACATTACAAATGTCAGGGAGCCTCAGATTTGCTCTCCGCTTGCTTTATTATATTAACATGATTTGCTAAGCCTTTTTGCTGCCTGAGTCCATAGAGATGGAAATAATAATCCTTTTTCCATTTTATGGTTTTGTTAAGTCTGTAACTAAGTAAGTTTAGAAATTCATCAATTCAGTTTAAAATGTAGTCAAACCAGCTGTTTCATCCATCAAAATGGCCTGTTTTGGTGATTGTATAAACAGAGGCTAAGTGTGTTGGAACACTACATGTAAATGTTATAAGTCAGAATCAGATTCCTTCCCCAAATGGTAGGTTAGCCTTTTCTAACTCATAATTTTGCTGGCCACTAAATTTATTCTTTGATATTGTGGTCCAAGGAAATAAACACTGTCCTTTTATTCCTTTAGTTCTTTAAACTATCTGCTCCTTGACTTCATTTGTGTATACTTATCCTTCCGCATGAACTTTGATTTGTGTATATGTAAGGTATCTCTAATGTGTGTATTTTATGCCATTATATTTTGGGCACATGATTGTGTGGCAAGCACTATAAACTAAACATCTTTACATCATCTCTATTCCTTAGAAAGGTTTTCTAAGGCAGATATTATTATCCCCATTTCATTAATGTCTAAATGATTCCTTGCTTAAAATCATCTACACTAATAAAAGATGCAAATTGACCATACCTTTACGACACCCACCAGCCAATTAGGAGTGAGTATGCAAATTAACCCAACAAAAATGGTGGGTTAATTTGCATATGAAGGCACTGAGCAGCCAGGGTGGGGTGGGACGCTTGTGTCATCACCATGGCGATGACACAGACGTTCCGTACGGCCCCAGCTGCTCTGGGCCTCTGGGCAGCATGGGAAGGCAGAAAGGCAGCTCCGGGCCAGAAGGAAGGCGGTGCCGGCAACCAGCGGAAGGAAGGCCATTCTTGCATGGATCTTCATGCATTGGGCCTCTAGTACAGCTAATAAGATTTGGAATTAGAATTCCTTCCTAGGAATGTTTAACTCTCAAGCTATGACCTTCTGTGAAGTTATTGTACCTCTTTATTGACTATTAAACTAAAGACAAGGCAAAAGAAAATTGTGTCTTCACAAGAGTTGGTTTGCCTTCATCATTATGAGTAATCCAATATTTTTAACATCTCCCCTAAATAAACATTTTTTACTATTTTCCCTGAAGTCCCATTTTGCTATTTAATTTTTGTTGCAGAAAATATTTCCTTTATTCCATTTTATTTTATTCTATAGTAATGTTTTCATGATGTATAAATTGCATGCAGAGAAGTATATAAATCATAAGCTCAATAACTTTTCACAAAGTGAGCACACTAATGCAACCAGCCCCAAATCAAGGAATATAATTATATCAGCACACATAGAATACATTCTCTTTTGTGCCTGGCTTCTTTTACTAAATGCTGTTTGTAAAATTAATCCCTGTTTCCTGTATAGCAATAGTGTTGTTTGTGCTTATAACTGTATACTATGTCATCGATAAAATGAAGTCCAATTTATTTATCTATTTTAATCTTGATTGAGATTTGTTTTGAGTTGCTAGTGTGAGTGGAAATTGACACAATAGAATCATTTATGTTAAGGTTTGCCTTATGTTTATCCCACCTATGAACTTATGGCTGCATAAGACCCTACCTTAATATTTACTTTCTCCTCAATATGGCAACCGGACCATCTGCACTCTTCATCTTGAGTGGAGCCAATCCATTTCACCAGTTTGTATGCTACAAGCATGTAGCATACATTGGGATAAAGGACCTAGAAGTTTTGAACTCTTGGACTTTCATGCTTGCTATAGAAGCACCTCCTGGAACTTGCTTACCTCAGAGTCTCACCACCTGGAACTAACTAATCCTTTTTGAACTAGTCATCAACTCATGTTAGATATTCAATAGGAAAAAAAATATATTACGATTTGTGGGTTTTGCTTCTGTAAGCACTGGCTTTCTTTGTCTTCCTTGGAGCACATTCAGGTATTCCTCTGAATCTGTGTCACCCAGATTCAGATCTTTTAGGACCCAAACAATCTTTTGATTTGATTTATAGCTTCAAGCTTAGTCATTTTGAGCTATTATGAAGAATACTACTATACACATTCTTGAATACAATTTTTACATATGTAAATGGATTTTTTTTTAGTTCTTTGAGTGGAGCTGCTGAGTCATTTAGTATGATTTAGTAGAAAGTGACGATCACTTCTCTAAAGTGTTGTACTAATTTATATTCCCACCCGCAGTATATGTCTTCCAATTACTCACAACATGGAATTGTCTCTTTCTGCTGAATATGTATGATTCTGTGGTTTTAATTATAATTTCCCTGATAGCTGATAAGCACCATTTTTATGGTTATTGACCATTTGGATATCTTTTTTTATGAAGTGCCTGTTGACATCTTCTGTCTTTTTTTAATTTTTATTGTGTCATCTTTTTTCTTCTTGACTTGAAGGAACACTTTCCATGTTCATGTATAAGTTCTTTGCATTGTGTTCACATTACATACATCTTACCATACAACTCTCATAAATCTTCTGATCTATGGCTTCATTTTTCACTATTAGTGGTATCTTCTGATAAGCAGGTATCTTTAATTTTAATTTAGTCTAATTAATATTCTCCTTCTTGTACTGTTTAATAAATCTTTCTCCCTTTTTCCTTGATTTTTATTTTTTGTTGAGTATTAAAAATGGTGCTTTCTTTTAAAATATCTAGAAGACAACATATCACACATTTTCATTTTATTACTATATACAGTTTTGAAAGGACCCCTGCAAATATCTAATTAAGTATTTATTCATAAAAGCTTTATCTATAAAAAGATTTAACAATTAAAGCATATTCTACCACAAAAGTATTATTAATACTTAATACTTTCAAGATCTTTAGTTAATTGTAAAGTATTGCTTCTCATTATTGAAGTTAAGAATGAAGAAAATTAGAATATTAGTCTACTTTATGGAAAGGGTATGCTTTTTACTTGAGAACACAGCACTATTTAAACTTCTAATTAGCAAAACTGGCTACATTTTCTTGATTTAACAGTTACTTACTTTGGGGCTAATTATTAAGCCTCATAATAAATGATGCAGCAGAAATTATAGGATATGCCCTCTGAAAAGGCAAATAAATAATAAACATTTTTCTTTTCATTTACTTCAATTTTTAAGTTTCAAATGATAGTTTGATTTTCTGATCTTTGTCCAATAAGCATATTTACATAACTAAACTTAACGTAAAAATGAAATCCCTCTGGATGTTCTGATTAACTGTAGAGCTGCTTTAAAATAAAAAGGGTAATTATCATAAACTTCCTAGAGACTGCTTGACTTGGATCCAACCGCAATGAAAAGGCACAGCTCTGCTTCCAGAGTGTTCAGTTATTTTCAAAATGTAAATTGGTTTTACTTATGTATGGAAAATTTAAAATTGTTTCTAAAATACACATTCAGAGATAGTAGAGGCTACTGTGAGTGAAAATCAGTATCTCATCACACCCTTTAAGCTTAAGAAACTGTATAATATATTAAAAACTATTTTGCTAGAGTAAGTAAGGTTGAATACAATCCTTTATTTTTAGATGGCTGCACATTTTTGTATTCCTCTTTTGGGCTCATAAACTGTGCTGTTATCCCCTCAAAGAATGTGTGTTATTCCAATATGGCTTTAGTGTGAATATAGTTGTCAAAATCATTTTCCCCAAGATAATAAGGTTAATATATATTTTAAGTGTCATCAAAAGCATAATATTGTATTGACATAATTTAAAAATAACTTTTTAATTTAAATTTTCCATTTAATAATAAATATGTTTGTAAAGTAAGATAGATAAATTTGTTGCAGAATTCAGAAAGAGAACTACATATAAAAAGAAAGAGCTTCTAGGATTTACCTGTGTTAAAAAATTTCTTTGCAAAAAACTCTTGAAAGGTGAAAACTATTAAGGCTAATTTTTTTACTTTCTTTGATATCGTTGCTTAGCTGGTACTATTGCTACTGTTTTAACACTGGTGTCCCTGTTAATTCCAAGTATCAGAATAGAAAGAAAATGGGATGTCAGGCCTATGGACATAATTGATTCAGGAAATAGTCAAATCCCTGTTCATGTTCAGTGCCAATGAGGAGGACCATGTCCTGCTAGTAGTGAGGACGAGAAACAAATGAGTCAAGAAATTCAGAACAAAGTTATACAGTAAAAATGCAAGCAGGCATGAGAGGACCAAAGGAGACCAAAGCCAAGAGACCTGTAAGAGAACAATAGAAACAAGTGATGGAGACCTTCTTAGAACCACATTAGGAGATATAATGGAACTAGAGGCCCGGTGCATGAAATTCATGCATGGGTAGGGTCCCTAGGCCTAACCAGTGATCAGGGCCCATCAGGGCCATCTCATCCAGTCCAAATTGGGGTGGGCTGGCCGGGGGTTGCTGGCCGCTGGCTGGGGCCCGCTTGGCAGGGGTGGAGAGACTGCAGGAGGTTTGCCAGCTGGGGGGAGGGACCTGGGGAGGTTGGCTGGCTGTGGGAGGTTGGCTGTGGGAGCACACTGACCATCAGACGGCAGCTCCTGCGTTGAGCACCTGCCCCCTCATGATCAGTGCATGTCATAGTGACTGGTCAACTGGTCGTTCCGGTCATTTGGTCGTAATGGTCTCTTAGGCTTTTATATATAGAGACTGTAAAAAAAAGTGTCTGTGAATTACAGCCATCTTGGGTTTAATCCTGATCTTGTCATTTCCTCCATTTGAGATTTTATGCACAAATTGACATGTTCTATGTATAGTTATATCTATTGCTGCTTCAGGAGTTTGTTATAAGATTTAATAACTCATGGCTAGTACTTAAGAACAGTGACTTCACATGATGAGTAGTCAATAATATTTACTCATGTTACTATGTACTTTAATATCTGTACACACTTCTAATTTTTATTATAGTTTATTACTTTTGAGAAGTGGTTCTCATAATCCTCAAGTCAAATAGTGCTGGCATCACTGTTTTCAATCATGAATTTTTTCTTACTTTTCCTTTCTTCTTTTCTTTACGCTCTTATCCCTCTCCTGCTTGTTTTACTTCCCTTCTTTGCTCTCCATATCTCCTCTAATTTTTATTTAAACACATATAGATTGGCTTTGGATATATGCAGAGTAGTATAATTTCTATCAAAGAGATAGTATAGTTTAATTGGCAGAAACAATTTATAAAAAATATTTATTGCACTGGAAAATTTTGTACAGCTTAAACTTACATATTACATGTTATTTATAATCTCAATCAAGCTAGAGATAAAAGGGAGCCAGATATACAAGAAAGAGATAGTAAGATGGAGAAATAGAGAAAGAACTCTTTTTTTCCCCAAAAAACTTCCACAGTAACTTCTTCCCTACTCAATAAAATCCTGACCATCTAACTACACTTCTCCCAAAAACCTCAGTTTCCTAGAGAACATAGATGCTGATGGAATAGCAAGTTTCAACACTGCTGACTAATGGGACGTCTGGGTTTTGCCCAAGCTATTTGCTTAAGAGCAGCATCTGTTTCTCTAAGAACCCCTTTACTGTGTGCTGAGTACCTCTGAGTCAGTTCTGAAGAGTTGGTTCTGGACAGCTGAAATTTCTTCTGCCCTGGTTGCATTTGCCTCTGCTGTTTTTCACAAAGAAAAGCAAGAAATTCCAAGTAAAAAATTTCCATTGACATGAATTGGAATTTCAGACTGTGTATTTCCTACCTTTTTGGGTAGGTAAGAATGATGTTTTACAATCAGTAACATGTATGCCCTTCTTTACCAACATGAAGAATCATACCGTGGTATTAATTACTTAAATCATCATCATTTAGTGAAATATTGCAATACTCATTGATCCTTACTTAATGGCAGATATTTCAAATACACCACTTCTTCTTTTAACCTGAAAATGACATATAACAGCACATATATTGGAAAAATGTTATTGTATTTTAAATATTGGGTTAAAAATTACACCATACCATCTGCATTCATGCTTGTCTGGTTTAGCAAGGAATTATAGAATCCAATAGGATATTTCATAGATCTTAAGGGAGAGGTATAAAACAATACTGTCTGTTTCACTAAAAATTAATGTAATCTTTAGAGCAAGATATTTTAGTACCACCTCTGAATTGCAAAATAGGGCATTTACACACAGATGCAGACTCTCAAAACAATTGGCCTCAAGGTTAGACAATATGCTGATGCTAAAGAAATAGCAGAAATAGTTGTGGACCGCTGCTTGAAAAAACAGAAGGTTTTACTTCACAGGGAGTAAACTGTCGACCCATGTTCGCATTAATTGCCAACCGCTAATTATACTTCTCTGGATATTTTCCCAAGAAAGGATAAGTGATCATTAAGTGAGTTAAGTTCAGAAGAACAAAATACCTTTGGTATTGGCAACTCACGCATTAAAAAATATTTGGAAGTAGAGTATATGTTAGAGCTTGGAAGTTTGAATGCTTGTGCAAATGTTACTACATCCATATGTGCCGGGAGCCAGTCCATCCTTGCTGTTTCAATGGACCTGGCATATATAGCATACTGTTCTTAATATGTTTGCTCCCTTTAGCGCCATGTGTTTTAACCAAGGTCACCTCTCGGAGAAAGGTTGTTTCCCCAGGTGGGGATCTTTCCCTGAGGTTAGGGAGGGGATAAAACCCCTTAATTAAGTGCCAGGCGGGTAGTTAAGCTACATAATCTTTACTCCCTGGAATGGAGATAAGAAACGCCCTAACCTTTGTAATAGAATTGACAGGATTAAAATCGGCTGGTATAAATACGAATGTAACAAGACAATAAACATCAGCTCCTCATCAGCTCCTCATCAGCTCCTCATCAGCTCCTCATCAGATCCTCATCAGAACCTCATCAGATCCTAACCAGAACCTCGCCAGAGAGCATGGCAAAAGATCCTGGACAGAACCTGGCTACAGAACTTCACTGGAGAACCTAGACAGAACATGGCAGGAGAACCTAGACAGAACCTGGCTGGAGACCCAAGACTAAACCTGGCTGGAGAACCTGGAGAACCTGGCTGGAGAACATGGCACCAGAACTTTGTTGGAGATCCTGACCAGAACTTCGCTGGAGATCCTGGAGGGAGAACCTCGCTATGCTGATGAACTGAACCCAGTTTCCATGTCATTCATTCTTCGCCGACTCCGTCCACACCTTTGGGGATCCCTGGACCCATTGGGGTTGGACTACATCCATATGTTTAAAATATCTCAGATGCCACCCCCTCACTGCTACATGATGTCAAAGATAGTAATGAAGGTTTTCCAAAGTACTAATGCAGTATTGCTATATATTAGTCACTAAAGTCCAAGGAAACACCTTTGTGATAAATCAACTGTATTTCATTTTGACATCAAATCCTATAATTAAGACTAAATATAGATTATAAAGGACTGCTGAGCTGGGCATTATCAATTTATTTAGTGTCCTCTATCAGAACTCTCTGGCCTTGTGTTCTCTGACCCAGCACTTTGAGCTATACTGTCCCTGTAGCTAGGTTAGGAGATGAGGTGGTTCTGCTATTTGTTTCCTTAGCATGTGGATTCGCAATAACAGGACATTTATTTCATTTTACAACCATTGATTCTTTATTTTCTTCTCTAAATAAGCACAGTCCCTAGTAGCCAAAGGTTAGTCTTGGTACTACTTTAATCCTAAGTCAAGGACAGTGTCTTTACATAGTAACTGTCTAATAAATGTTTCCTAGATGATTAAATATACCAGTAAATAACAGTATTACCAAAGAGACTCTAACATAGTGCATTGAGCCATTTTTCTTCACACATCTAATTATTTAAAACTGTTACCCAGATTTGCCTCATCATATTTTACTTATTTTTAAATGTTTTTTGAAAAAACACCACTATAAAGTTCTTGCAATGTCATTAATAGAAGACATATAAGTCGATAATGTACATTATCAATAATGAGTTCTTAGGTAAACAAATTTGCCTTGGGTTTTTATCATCATACTAGTAGCCAGCCCTGTGCATGAATCCATGTGCCAGTAGGTCGCTGCCACCCTCCTGTAGCTCCCCCTACACCCACCTCATAACTTGTTTCCCTGCCCTCTCCTGTAGCTCTCTGCCTCCCGCTTGCTTGCTGCCCTGCCCCATCCTGTAGCTCTCTGCCTCTGGCCGGCTTGTAGCCAGTAGGTTGCTGCCACCCTCCTGCAGCTCCCCTTTCCCCCTCCCCTTCACCCCTTCATATCTTGCTGCCCTGTCCCCTCTCCGCAGCCCGCTTGTACCTCACTGGCCCACCCTCCTGCTGATCCTTGATCTGGTCATGACAAGTTTGGTCATCATGCCTCAGGGCATAATGGCTAATTAGCATATTCCTCTCATTATGTAGGATTGTCTCATTAAAATTTAAGGACTTTTAACAAGAGCTGGAAACTCTTAAATAGTAACATAAGATTTTCTTTTCTAATACAACATTTTGGTATTTGGATGCAATATGATGTCAGATTTTCTATACTAGATAAAATAACTAAGATGCATTTCTAATTTAAACACTTCCTTAAAAGCAAAACTCTTTGAAGAAGTCTATTCCTCTGTTGTAATTGCTTTGATTCATTTGTTCTTGAAGCCAGTTCAATCTGGCAAAGTTGTTCTTGTCAATATTGCCCATCTTTTCTCCCCAACCCTTGCTTCGTTCTCAATCTTTCCCAGATCAATTGTTAACAACTCTATTTTTCTTGATGTGTACACCAAAGTACTTAAAGCCATTCTTGACAGCTTCATTTTGTACCCATTCCATGTCCAATACATCAGTAGACCACATTGTCTATCTCTAAAATATATCCAAATTTCAATAATTTTGGCATTGCTTCCCAAGTTGCAACTTCAGTCCAACTATCTTTATCTACTATATTGCTTGGTTTCCCAATTGGTATTCTTGGTTCTGCTGTGTCTCCTACTATTTTCAATTCAGCTACCAGATTAACCTTGTTGGAAAGTAAATAAGATCCATGTTATATTTCTGATCAAAAACCCTCAATGGCTTCTCATATTATTCACAGTGAAGCTCTAAGTCCACAGTCGTCTGTAACTCTCTATTTGGTAGACACTCTTGCACCTACCTTATTTTATCTTCTGCTTCTCTCTCTCTTTCTTTTTTCTATTTTAACTATACTGACCTCATCTCTGTATCTCTGTTCCAAAAACACACCAGGGACCTCCTGCCTCAGGGCCCTTGTATTTTCTATTATCTCTTTTTAAAATGTTCTTTCCTAACAGCTACATGATTCATTCCTTCACTAATTTTACTCTTTTATTTAAATATGTTCTTTTCAGTGAAACATGCTTTTCTACATTATCTAAATTTGAATCTCCATTCCTACATCAATAATGTCTATTCATCTTCTCAACTTTGTTCTTCTCCTTAACACTTATTATTATCTAAATTCTTATGTAGTTTTTTTAAAATTTATTTTATTCAATATCTGTCTCCAAAAGTAGAATATAAGCCCACAAGTGCAGAGATCTTATGTGTTTTTAGTGTTATATTTTAATCCTCTATAAAAATTGCTTATTTATTACATTATTTAATGAAGGGCTTGGCTTTTAACTTCAAATTATGGACAAGTTACATATTTACAGGGATGATGATGCATGCTTTTCTCAGGAAGTTACAGTTTTGCTTGGTTTTGTCCCATTTCCCTTGAAAAATAATGGAGATAGCTACTCTAAAGCATCTGTTAATTAACTTAAAGAAAATAATTAGCATTCAGCGCCCAGTCAAGGATCAATCCTATTCTTCTATTCCTATCATTAGTTACTTGTAATTCAAGGAGCCCATGACAAATAAAAATAGAACCTCAATATAAAGTCTTATCATTACACAAGTGAAACTCAAGTCTTCAAATTAATAAATTGCAATAGTTTGGATTCAAATCTGTGATAATTAATGATTACATTCCTTTAATTTTCAAAACGTAATTATCAATATTGAAATGTTCAATATATTAAGCAGAGTCTTCAGTTTCTCTCCTATGTTTCCTTTTCCTTCCTATTCAAGAAACCAATAGGAAGCACTAGAACTGAAGAGATGTAATTTGGCCCAATTGAAACTCTGCCATCAATTTAATATTAAAGTATGAATGAAAATTCAATGATAGGAAAGGAAAACTATATGGGACAATTTTGATCAATTTTGGTTAATTTCAACCCAAGGTCTTTTTCTGGGTCTCTTTATATTATAATTTGCAGACTGAATCTCTGAAAACACAATTATGTGTTTATTATGTTTTCAAAGTTTCTTCTAATTTTATAACCAATGAAAGCAATCTAGTTACTGTGCCATTCTTTCCAGATTTCCTTAGTTATGTCTTATCAGTTTTCTTCTCATAACTTGCTATCAACTGGCCTGTCATAAACTGTAAATTTTAAATCAATAATAATGTTATTATTACCAAAAAAATATAATGTTGGAACTTACTAAGGTGCTATTAGATAAAATATGATGCCTTTTCATTTACATTCTTTCTTTGTCCTTATTAGATTCATTACAGAGTTTTATACTGACTCCAAAGCAAACAATCAAATAACTATTCTCCAATGACTTCCAACTTAGTTTTTCTTTTACTCTTAATAATGTTTATTGAATGGCATATGTTTCTCTTCTCCATAACCTATAGCACAATAAATTTGTTATCAGTAAACTAAATCAGGCATTAATGGTAAAATCTTCTTGATGCAGAGGATAATTCTTACCTCTGTCTTGCTATCATAAAATGCATTTACGGGGGTTATAAAAGTGGCTCTCATCATGAGTTATGTATACTCTACTCATTAGTCAAGAAAAAACATGCTACTTATGTTCATTTTATTTGCTCTCTTCAACTGAAATTATTTTTTCTTTACATTGTTATTGAATCTCATAAAATGCTTGCTAAAATCCATATTTGGCATATAAAACATGTATATTTTATAATTCTCATTATGTTGTTCAGCATCTTATGATTTGACCTTGGCTGCGTATCTTCTAAATGTTCCCTTCTTTCCTTTATTTTTATTTTGCCCCAAATTAAACACTTTTAAAGGATATCCACAATCTCTCTCGCAACCCACTATTGCTGTGGTTTTGTCACTGCTATTTTATGTCCCCACTTCTGCTAGGAAGAGTGAATGCATGACATGGAGACATTCTGGGTGGCGGCACTAATAACTCAGTGGGAATATTCCCTGAGCATCCTCTTCTCACTCTCCATGGAATTATTTTACTGAGTAAATTTTACTGGAGTCTTGCTAAGACACCTCAAATGGTTTCAATAGGAAATTTCTGTTTTCTCAGCCAGAATTGCAGACTGGTTTCACATCAACCTGTCCTTAGCAAGATTAAACCAATTTGAACCCTCCTGGATAGAAAGAAGCCTCTCAATAGGTGACAAAATAAGCTTAACTTATGGATCTGTGTCTGACGATGCACAGAAACAGTATCTGATGTAGAGGTTTTGGCAGAAGACTATGGGAAACTGTTTTGGCAGTTAATGTGGCAATTAATATAAGGTCAAAAAAAGCATCACGATTTTTCTTCCACATATCAAGGAGTATTTGTTTCTGGAGAGTAGAAATGAAAAACAAAATAATTACGTGAAAAGAAAACTATTGTTAACATAAACTATGAGTTTAGATTATTTTGAAGAATCAGCTAAACAATGATTAACATTAATATCCTTAATAAATTGCAGTGATTCAGGATTAAATAAACAATTCTGATTTATTTGTGATGACTTGGTAAAATATATATATCGCTTAACACACATCCTGTATCATACTAAGTTCTAAGATCCATGTTAAACAAACAGAAAAATCAAGGGAGGTGGAGGTGTCTAGATTTTGCAAGACAAAGAACCAAAGAGGCAATCTACAGAGGGACTCCTTCAAATATTCAGTATTCAGTATAATAATAATTACTGAATATGTGTGAAGAAATTGCCCAAGGCTAGAAAAACCAATTTGAAGATATTAGAAAAATAGTGCCTAGGCTCTTGCATTGCCAAGAACAGTGCCACTTCCAACCGACCAGACTGGAAAAACACATAATATGGAGCATTGAGTAGAGTACTTAGGAATGCCTTGCCTCAGTAGTGAAATACAATTAGCTCTAGACTAAACACTACTTCTAATCAACCAAGGGAAAGCAAGATCCCAAATTATCAGACCTTATCCAAGTAACTTAATCACATGCCAGAACAAAGCTAAAGAATAATAGAAATACAGAAAGCTCCAGAACCCAACAGGGTAAAATTCGCAAAGTTTTGCATTTAATTAAATATTACCAAGCATTCAAAGAAGCAATCATACAATAGAACCTAAAAGGAGGAGAATAATCACTAAATTGATTGAGAATTGACACAGATATTAGAATTAGCCAAGGACAGCATAGCTGGTGTTACTCTGTGTTTGAGTATCAACCTATGAACTAGGAGATTGCGGTTCGACTCCAGGTCAGGGCACATGCCTGGGTTGTGAGCTTGATCCCCAGTAGGGGGCATGCATGAGGCAACTCTCATCAGTGATGTTTTTATCTCTTTCTCCCTCTTCTTTCCTCTCTGAAATCAATAAAAATATATTTAAAAAATAATTAGCCAAGAACATTAAAAATTATTATAACTGCATCTCATATGTGAAAAAGTTAAGTAAATAAATGAAGTAAATGACATGATTATCTATGTAAAAATACGATAAAATCAACAAAGGTGCAACCTAAATTAAAGTGAGTTATGCAAGTTTATAGAATACAAGATTAATACACACACAAAAATCATATTTCTGAGTAGTACCAATGAATAATAAGAAATTGAAATTTTTAAAAATACATTTTTAATAATATGTAAAATAAAAAATATTTAAGTATAAATCTGAACAAAGACTTGTAAGACCTATTCATTGAATACTACAAAAATATTTTTGAATTGAAGACCAAAAGAAATGGAAACTATAGTGTGTTTTTAGGATCCAAAAATTCAATTTTGTTAATATGTATGTTGACTATAAATTTATATATAAAGTCAATACAATTTTATTAAAATTCCAAGCATAGATTTTTTTGGCTAAATTCACAAGATAACTCTAAAATTAATATGGATCTTTTAAAACTATTTTAAAAAATAAAGTTAAAGGACCACCACTACTAAACTTAAATCTTATTATAGAGGTACAGTAATGAATTCAGTATGCTAATGGTATAAATATAGACAAAAATCCAATAGAACAGAATAGAAAATGTACAACTAGATCTCCACTAATATAGTCAGTTGATTTTTGTGCAAAAGTAATTTAGTGGAGAAAGCACGGTTAAAACAATTACACATATTCAAAAATAATTACTTTCATATTACTCACAATATACACAAAAATTAACTCAAAATGAATAATTGATCTAAACAGAAAGCCTAAAATTATAAAAGTTCTAGAAAAAATATGGAAGAAAAATTACTGCGACCTTGACTTAGGCAAATAATTCTTAGATAACAACACAAAAACACAATCCATAAAAGAAAAAAAAATGATTACTTGAACTCCATCAATAGTAAGAATTTCTATTTAGTCTTCATTTTACTCAACATCTTTGATTGTAAAAATTTTGGCAAACAGAAGTGTTCAGGTTTCCTTTTTTGTTCTCTGAGTCCCTCTCAAATATTTGTTGTCTGTACTTGATGACAGTGTCTGACAGTAAGGAAGTTGCTGACAGAAGCTCCTGTTTGCATTGTGCTCTGGAATCTGCCTGTGTCTGGGCCCCTCTCATATACTTGACGGACTGGCATTTTTGCCCTGAGCACAGCACTAACACTGCAGATTAGTTTCTATGACTGAAATATTGCCCATGTTAAGTATCTCTTCAGTCTTCCTGCAACTCAGGCACCAAGAAAAGGAGAATTTAATGTTTTCATGTGTTTTATTTTAATTAAATCAGCTATAAGAACAAAGTAATTTTTTTTCCTTTTTAGATTAAGGGAGAATCAGTGCCTGATTTCAAGGCCCTGCTTAGTGACCAAGTAGCTCTTCTTGGCCCGGATGTACTAATATTTCTACCTCCATGTAGAAAAAATTTGTAGTCAGTGTTGGTGGGACATTAGCTGCTAATCTCTTTCACTGACACTTTCCTCATTAGGCCACTGAGAAAATTAAATAGATTCTATTAGTCTCTTTCCTACCCGACTGGTGATACTTTATGTGCTATAGGCTGAGAGCAGGCAAATGTAACTGTGATTTCTACGAACTAACTTCCCACTAGGGTAACGGAATATTTTATGTTTCCTGTCAGGGTGAATGTGGCGGAATGACTGAAAAGCATATCTTGTCATTTTCTCATCACCTATGAGCCAGATTAAATAACTAAACGGGCCCCTAGAGATGTTGCTAGCACAATAGCCACCACTTTCTAAAACAAATATAAAAGAGCCAAATATTTCCTGATCAGTGTTTTTATGTGCCTGGGGCTTTAGTCAGCAGTCGTTTTGAGACCAGCCTTCACAACTACATTTAAAACTTTGTGCACTTGGGTCAGACTTTCCCTGGGTAGGAATACAGTGTATGTTACACAGGCTTTGGAGTTAGAAATACCACTCTTTCCACACCACTTGGCCAATTCCTATCTGTGTGACCATGAGCCATGTCCTTCATTTCTCTGAGTATCAATGTACTCTTCTGTGACACATAGTGCTAATTATTTTAGTTAGAAAACAAGTTAAACTTAACCTGCTCTCACAAGGCACTGCAAAAATACAATGACTTAAAGAAGCAAGAAGTTTATTTCTCTTTCATGAAAACAGTGTGGAGTTGAGCAGCCCAGGACTGGCAAGGTGGCTTTGTAATCCTCAACACATGGCTTCTGTTTCTGGGCTCAAAGCTGGTGATCACTTCCAGGCAAAGAAAGACGAAAGAAGGAAAATGAGGGCAAGCAGTTTCCATGTTAAGGGATGTACAGAGTATACAGTTAGCATACCTACTGCCTCCCTGTTGGCCAGGTCTTGGTCTCAAGGCCAACATGGCTGCATGGGAGTCGGAGAGAATATGCCTCCAGCTGGTGGGCCATGTGCCCAGCTAAAAGTTGGAGGGACCATTTTCTAAATGGAAGAAGTAGACTGCCCTGGCCGGTGTGGCGCAGTTGATTGGAGCATACACCAAAAGGAGTGGCTTTGATTCCTGATCAGGGCACATACCCAGGTCGCGGGTTTGATTCCCAGTTGTGGCATGTGTGGGAGACAGCTTGTCAATGTTTCTTTCTAAAATTGATGTCTCTCTCTCTCGCCTTCCCTCTCTCTAATGTTAATTAAAAGCATATCCTTGGGTAAAGATTAAAAAAATAAAAAAGTAGAGAATGTATATTGGGAAGCAATGAATAAACTCCATTTAAAAAAAGAAGTTAACTTAAAAAAAAAAAGTGCCCATTAGTAGATCAAAAAGCTGTGGTACATATACACAATGGAATACTATGTGGTCATAAAAAAGAAGGGAATCTTACCTTCTGTGATAGCATGGATGGACCTGGAGATTATTATGCTAAGTGAAATAAGCCAGTTAGAGAAAGACAAATATCATATAATCTCACTTTTATGTGGAATCTAATGAACAAAATAAACTGGCGGACAAAACAGAAACAGAGTCATGGGGAGTGGAAGAGGGGATGGATGAAGGAAGGTGAAGGGATTAAACATATATGCATAATTCATAGACACAGACAACAGTGTGGTGATGGCCAGAGGGAAGGGGGCACAGGGGCTGGGTGGAGGTGGGAAAAGGAGGGGGAAATGAGAACACCTGTCATAGTGTCAACAATAGAAAATAAAGTTAAAAAAAGAGAAGGAAAAGATACTAAGATCAAGAATTGAAAAGTTATATTAATCAATTAAAATCACATAAGGAAAAGAAAATCAGTTACTGAGATCATAGGAAGCAGTGTTCAAAACCAAAGCACATTGAAATGACTCCATAAATGCCCAGGCATTTTAATTCATTCAATAATTATTTCATATCTTTCTTATAAATGAAAACTCTTGGAATTGGCCTCAGCTTCTTTATAGAAGTTTTCCAAAAGTATGTGTTTGTTTCTGTCTGCTAAAACAGATGCACAAATTGAAGCATTAAGACAATGTCAACTTTCACAGTTCATGGAGAGAGGTAAACATAAAATAGACAAGGAATCAGAAATACTTGCATGAACATGTTAAAGTAGTTTAGGTTGCAAAGTGGCAAATAATCTATTTTGAGACAGACTGTATTCCTGAAACCTGGTGTGTAGGGAGCAGATCTCCCCCTTGTGGGTTCTTGCCTCACAACGTTTGAAGAATAAAATTCGCGAAGTAAAAGGACTTGTTAGTAAAAGGGGGGGAATTTATTGGAAGCAAATACAGACTCCCACGTAGGGAGGGGCTCCCAAAGGGGTAACCAACCAAGCCCCTTTTATTAAAGTTTATAAAGGCTGCAGTTCTTTATCTATTCATGCTTCCTTCTAATTGTACTCCTTCCCCATTTTATGAACCTGTGTTTTCTAATTGGCCAGTCTTTTGCAGAATACCAGCTTCAAAGTCTAAAACCCATGCGATGCCTCCCTCTTTCTCCCCCTTATCTTGTAACATTCCTCTATCTCCTGTGAACACGTTTCCCTCCTTCCAGCATCTGTCGACATTTCTCTATCCTCTGTGAAAGTATGTTTCTTTTTTCCCATACTCTGGGACTTGTCTTTATCCTCTGAGAATGCATGCCTTTCCTCTCCTCTTATCCTGTGCCACTTTTCTATTCTCTATGAATGTATGCCTTCTGGTGGCTCCAAGCCCTCACCTATACATTCCTCCCCCATGGACCCTTTTTATTCCCAAGACTCCCTAAACCTGCCGATTTTGTCCCTAGAATTCTTTCATTACCATATGAGTTTTAAAATCAGAAAAATCTTCAGATTCCAGCTTAATCATTTTTACTGGCCGTGTAGTCTTGGGACAAGTATGTTTTCTTTTCAAGACAGCCTTCGTTTTTGTTGTTGTTTTTGTTTGTTTGTTTGTTTGTTTTTTAATATGTTAGTAGACTTACACAGTAAGTGAAATTTCTGTTTTCTCAGCCAGAATTGCAGACTGGTTTCACATCAACCTGTCCTTAGCAAGATTAAACCAATTTGAACCCTCCTGGATAGAAAGAAGCCTCTCAGTGGGTGACAAAATAGGCTGAACATATGGCTCTGTTTCTGTTGATGCACAGAAATAGCATCTGATGCAGTGCTTTTGGCAGAAGACTATGGGAAACTGTTTTGGCAGTTAGTGTGGCAATTAATATACATAATAAAAGGCTAGTATGCAAATTGACCGAACAGTGGAACTACCAGTTCCTATGACGTGCACTGATTGTCAGGGGGCAGACGCTCAATGCAGGAGCTGCCCTCTGATGGTCAGTGCACTCCCACAGGGTGAGCGCTGCTCAGCCAGAAGCCAGGCTCACAGCTGGCGAGCACAGTGGCGGTGGCGGGAGCCTCTCCCGCCTCCATGGCAGCACTAGGGATGTCCTAAGCCATGGGGAGTGGGCCTAAGCCCTCAATTGGACATATTCTTAGGGCTCCTGGACTGTGAGAGGGTTCAGGCCAGGCTGAGGAAACCTCTCCTGCCCCTGAGTGCATGGATTTCGTGTACCAGGCCTCTAGTTTTTCATAAGGTCAAAAACAGCATCACAATTTTTCTTCCACATATTGAGAAGTATTTGTTTCTGGAGAGTAGGAATAAAAAACAAAATAATTACATGAAAAGAAAACTGTTGCCAACATAGACTATGAGTTTAGGTAATATTGAAGAATCAGCTAAACAATGATTGACATTAATATCCTTAATAAAGATTGATGGACAAAAATAAAAATAAGTTTTAATTAAGTTTCCTCATTCATATAACTGACACTTAAGCAAATGTGAACAAAATCAACCAATCACCATTTCCAAACCTGATAGAGTTTTGTACAATAGGATTACTATTGCAAAAAATATAATTTGGATGTTATTGGTCTAGAGCAGGGGTGGGCAAACTTTTTGACTCGAGGGCCACAATGGGTTCTTAAACTGGACCGGAGGGCCCAGAACAAAAGCATGGATGGAGTGTTTGTGTGAACTAATATAAATTCAAAGTAAACATCATTACATAAAAGGGTACGGTCTTTTTTTTTTTTTTTTTTAGTTTTATTCATTTCAAACGGGCCAGATCCGGCCCGCGGGCCATAGTTTGCCCACGGCTGGTCTAGAGATTCATGATTTGCAATGGTATTAGTATTATTGCAAGAAGGTATTTGTAAAATGTGTATATATTTTTAAATATGTTATATTGATTTTTTACAGAGAGAAAGGGAGAGGAATAGAGAGTTAGAAACATCGATGAGAGAGAAACATCAGCTGCCTCCTGCACACTCCCCACTGGGGATGTGCCTGCAACCAAGGTGCATGCTCTTGACCAGAATTGAACCTGGGACCCTTGAGTCCGCAGGCCGACGCTCTATCTGCTGAGCCAAACCGGTTAGGGCTGTATATTTTTATTTATCAAAATAGTTAGAAACATATTATTGGCCTTCAGTGGGTGGTGGTCAGAGCTATTGAACAACCTACTGGGTTTACCGTAAATCTATCTACACAACAGAGAATTATCTCTCAGAGGCACATCATTCTAATGTTTATCAGATTTTCATGTAAATAAAAAGCTTCTTTAAAACCATTTTTCCAAGAATTGTACTCCACATTACAAATAAATATAACTTATTTTTATATCATTTAATGTCTATGGAATTTCCAGGAATGCTGCTAACTTGCAAACAGAGAGAGGTTTATATTTTCTTGGTTCAAAAATTCGCAAGGATAATTGAACACTTTGTAAAATTACATCAATAGACACAACACTATCTAAGATTTGGAAACTGCCTATATAACCTAGCTGTGTCAGTCCACAGTTGTAGCTATGGTTTTCTCAGTAATCCTATGTATATTTTAGTATATAGCTCATTTGCTATATCTTCTAGAAGTGTTATATCCTAAATTTACATGCTAAAATATATACTATTTAATTATAAATCATTTTAATGTAGTCATTATAACTATAGTTTGGTGACTAATGTGTTAGTTTTAAAAATTATGTATTTAGGTAAGTTATTTGCTCCAGGAATTTAATTAAGGATAGCAATGATGTTAGAAAGGGCTTGAAAATTAGAAATTACCATAGACTAAGTATGATAATGTGTGTGAAGCTTTAAAATTATTAGTCTCTTTCACCCATGTTTTATCATTCAATCTACATACTACAGTGTAAGGTAGATAGGGCAACAGTTATTTTTAATTTCCATTATCAGTGGAAACTGAGCCTGAAAGATCTCACAACTTGTTAATAATACATGCTTAATAGTTCCAAATCCAGAATTAGAATCTACAACCCTTGCTTCAACTTTGAACATTTACCAGAACCTCATGTTATTGCCCTATAATGTAGGAAACACAACTCTTTTGTACTATTTTTCTTTTTCTTTAATATTAGAATGTTTTACATACAGAATGTTGTTCACTGTTTTGTCATTTAAAGCTTTTTATTTCTTATTGTATTCTTCTACGAATGTACATATTCCTTAATATATTGGACTTGAATATTGAGGCAATAACTCTGAATATTTCAGAGCAAAAGCAAAACAAACAAAAACCCACCTACAATTTTAGCCTTGATTGTTAAAATATTTCAATTCAAGACTATGTTATTCTTTTCAGTCTAGCACTATTGTTTTGTAATTCTACCTTGTTTTAATAATTGCTACCAACACTACATTTCATTTACTTGCTCTATATTTTTTAGGATTTATTTCAGAGAGGGAGGGAGAGGAAGAAAGAGATAGAAACATCAATGATGAGAGAGAATCATTGATCGCCTGCCTCCTGCACACCCCCTCCTGGGGATTGAGCCCTCAAACAGACCATGTGCCCTGACCAAGAATCAAACCTTGACCTCTTGGTTCATAGGCCAATGCTCAACCACTGAGCCACTGCAGCTGGGCTCTCCCTCTCTATTTAAGTCTGGGTAGCTCTCTATCTACCACCATCAGCCAATTTTCTGACGGAACAGAAGATGCATAGTGGCAGCAAAGGGTACAATAATTGCCTGTAATAAATGGAATTTGTGATTGTAGGTTTCCAAATGAACCTTTAAGAGTAAGCCTGTTCAGAACCTGCCTCAATAGCAACAGAGTGGTGGTGAGAATTTTCCTGCTGTTTACTAAAAGCTTGATAGATAAATTAAATACTCATTGAAAAAAAATAGTAAGTTTTTGGGGGGCTAATAGAAGAAAGCATGCTATAAAAATCAAAATATCAACCAGAGCTACAAATTTAGTTGATTGACTAGTGCACTTAGATTTGTGAAGTCTATTATTGAAGTAAATGCCAAGCAATTCAAATACATAGTTACACATTTTAGAAATGCATTCAATCCAATTATTGGATGTTAGCAAGAATTGGACTGGTCTTGGGTATATTAAAAAGATAGCTTTAAAAAACATAGACCAGTAGTTTGTCTCTGAATAGAAGAATAAGAAATATAGTTAGTATACTTCATATCAATATTTCAGAAAAAAAGTCATAATAATAAACACTATTCTTACCAAAACTAAACATCAATATTCAAATTTCTTTTCAAATTCTCTTCTCTTCTCCTAGTCCCCTCTCTTTGTCCCTCCATCCCGTTCTTCTTTCCTCCTTTTTTAGATTTATACTCCACCATTTTCACTAAAATTTGGAGTCATGAGTTATTAGGTGCCATGTTTTAAGAAGGATGAATAAGAAAAATTCCCATGTTTCACTACTATCATGGTCAAAGAACTTGAAATAAAGACATAGTGGAAGAGCCTTGTTAATCTCTAAGTATCATTGGTGCTGGATTATATTCTCATCATTAAAATAAATGCAGTACTTTCAGAAAACAACAGTGACATATTAGTGTATCTCATATCTATATATATAAAAGCCAAGCGACCGAATGGAAGAACGGCCAGAACGACCAGTGGCTATGACACACACTGTGGCAGCCAACCAGCCCGATGTGGGGTGGGGTTGGTCAGCAAACCACCTGTGACCCTCCCACCAGCTTGCCCCACTCCTGATCAGTGCCCCCCCCAACCCCAATTGGGGGCAGGCCAGCCGGACCCCACCCATGCACAAATTCATGCACTGTGCCTCTAGTAAGCTGATACGTTTATAAACTAATATAAAACTATCACATGTTTTCCTTCCTTCCTTCCTTCAATTCCTTCCTTCCTTCCTTCCTTCCTTCCTTCCTTCCTTCCTTCCTTCCCTCCCTCCCTCCTTCCTCCCTCCCTTCCTTCCTTCTTTCCATCTTCCCAGCTTCCCTCTTTTTCTCCATTTCTTACTTCCCAATTCGGTTAAAAAGTCATTGCACAGGCTTGATGCAGATAGTAATCACTTTAGAACAGAGCTGTGGGGCATCCCTGTGACAGCAGTGCTATCAGTTATGTGAGGGTGGCTTCAGAGGGCAAGCATGGTAGTACCGTAGAAGCCAGCAATGGCAGCCTGCTGAGAATGGCTTCATAGCCGTATGCAAGGGCAGCTTGATGTGTTTGGGAGATTGGCTGAATGCAGATGATTTAGCAATAATTATATATATTGAGAATAAGAGATGCAGATTTTTTATTAATGGGGAATGGAGGACAAATATAGAAAGGGGAGAAGCCAGAACGTACTTTGGAATGACTATTGGGTTAGAATTGGAAATAACATCATGAACTTATGATTCACACATATAGATATAGGGATAAATATAGATACAAATAAGGGTGCATATAATATATGCACACTATATGCAGAGATCAATTAGTATAATTCTGTCATCTGTCCCCTTTATAAAATCATGCTCTTCATCCTGATATGGCCCAGTTGGTTGGACATCATCCTATGCACTAAGGGTTGCTGGTTCAATTCCAGGTCAGGGCACATGCCTGGGTTTCAGGCTGAATCCCTGGAAGGGGACATACAAGAGGCTGCCCATCTATGTTTTGCTTTCACATCGAAGTTGCTCTTTCTCTCCCTCTCCCTTCTTCTCTCTCTAAAAAATCAATTTTAAAAAATCTTTAAAATCATGCCTTTTAAATTTTATCTTTTGAACAATATATTCTCACACTAGCAGCTAGAGTTTTTCTTTTTAAAATGGAGGTATATAACAGTCCTCTCTGGCATGCACTCTCCTGTGGCATCCCAGATCGCAGACAAGCCAACTCCTTTTTAGCCTGGAGGCCCTGAAAGATCTCATTCTCGTTTCCTCCCTAAACTCAACTTGAACTCACCTCCTTCTGCTCTTGGACTTGTTCTGCTCTTGGTTGGCCCACCCAAGCAGACCCCATTGCTAGGCTGGCCTTCGCTTACCCTGCCCCACTTGCCTCTTCTCCTGTGTGCAGCATGGCTAACCCCTTCCTGACCAACTTTTTTATCCTTGGAAAAAATATTGAGATGTCCTAACATTTATCTTAACTAGAGTATATCACATTGCTCTGATTTCTAGGAATACAGGGCTTATTCTCTCTTTTAACCCCCTTTTTTTTGTATGACCTCCTGTTTGATCTCCTTTATTCCAAGCTGAGAGTAAGCCCCGACTCCATTATTAGCCATGTTCTTTTATTTTACTTCATTTTATTATCCTATATAATAAAGAGGGAATATGCAAATTGGCCATCACTCTGCCACAAAGATGGTGGCGCCCACAGTGGAGGCAGGGTTTCTGTAACACAAGATGGCTGCACCCACAGAGGAGGCCGAGTTCCTGTAACAAGCCTTAATGAGCAATCAGCAGGGACCTGAGGCTGTGCTTGACAGGGGACCTCAGGCCACGCCCCCTGCCCCAGCACCAGGTGGGGGACCTCAGGCCATGCTCCTGGCCCCGGTGCCAGGCTAGAGGACCTTAGGCCATCCCCCTGCCCGGTGGGGCTTGATGGGGGACCTCAAGGTGCGCCTCCCGCCCCGGCGCCAGGCCAGGGGACCTCAGGTCACACCCCCTGTCCCAGCGCCAGGCCGGGGGACCTCAAGCCACGCCCCCCACCAGCAGGGCTTGATAGGGGACGTCAGGCCATGCCCCCTGCCCCAGCGCCAGGCGGGGGACCTCAGGCCATGCTCCTGGCCCTGGTGCCAGGCTAGAGGACCTCAGGTCGCACCCCCTATCCCAGTGCCAGGCCGGGGGACCTCAGGCCATGCCCCATACCCAGTGGGGCTTGACGGGGGACCTCAAGGTGCGCACACCCACCCCAGTGCTTGGCCGGGGGACCTCAAGCTACTCCCCTTGCCCCAGGCTGGGAGACCTCAGGCCATGTCCCCCTCCCAATGGGGCTTGACAGGGGACCTGAGACTACACCCTCCTCCAGGTGGGGCTTGATGGGGTACCTCAGGCCATGCCCCCTGCCTGGCGGGGCTTGACAGGGGATCTCAGGCGGCATCCCCTACCCAGTGGGGCTTGATGGGGGACCTCAAGGCGTGCCCCCCACCCCAGCCTGGGCTGGGGACCTCAGGCCATGCCCCCCACCCCGGCGCCAGGCCAGGGGACCTGAGGCTGCGCCTCCCGCCCGGTGGGGCTTGACTGGGGTGGGACCGGCCGGGTCTACATCTAGCTCAACGGGGGGAGGCCGGAAGGGTCTGGGTCTTGTATCATTTTGAAGCGCACGTGGGTGGGCGGGAACTTGACTCTGGGTCCCATCATGCGCCCCAGACTCTGACAGGAGGAAGATTTTCATATACATTTTACTAATTTTCTTTCAACTCTGACACTTCTATTATAGAGAAAGGGCAAATAACAATATTAAAATATTTCCTCTAATTAATCCCCTTTTAATGTGCACGAATTTCATGCACCAGGCCACTAGTATATATATAATTGATTTCAGAGAGGAAGGGAGAGAGAGATAGAAACATCAATGATGAGAGCTAATCATTGATCTCCTACTTGGGATGGAGCCAGCAACCCAGGCATGTGCCCTGACCTGGAATAGAACTGTGACCTCCTGGTTCATAGGTCAATGCTCAACCACTGAGCCACTCTGGTCTGGCCATGTTCTTTTTATTTACCACCCTTATTCAAGGAAGTTTGAAGATTTACAAACAAATAAAGCCTTGTGAAATCCAGAGCAAAGAGACTGGGAACTGTGATAACAGATTAGAGACTCCATTAGGTTATTAAGATCCTGGAGTATTCAGAGTTCATCCATACCAAGCTGTGCCATCATGTTTTTCCAGTTAATTAAAAAGCTGAGGCCCTAACTGGTTTGGCTCAGTGGATAGAGCGTCGGCCTGCAGACTGGAAGGTCCCAGGTTCGATTCCGGTCAAGGGCATGTACCTTGGCTGCAGGCAGATCCCCAATGGGAGGTGTGCAGGAGGCAGCTGATCGATGTTTCTCTCCCATCGATGTTTCTAACTTTCTATCCCTCTCCCTTCCTCTCTGTAAAAAAATCAATAAAATATATTAAAAAAAAAGCTGAGATAATATATTTTTAAACTTTTACCTTTATTATTGATGGTTTATATAATTCCCATTCAATGTAAACTGTATTATTTTTTAAGAATTTTTTAAAACAAAATTTATTGGGGTAACATTGCTTAATAAGATCATAAAGGTTTCAAGTATATATTTCTATGGAACATGAGGAAGGTTTCAAAGGATATACGTGAGAGAGTCAGTGAAAGAATATCAGGGGGTATACATTTAAATAAGAGAGTAAAAGCATATGTGAAAGCCTTAAAATGAGAAAGAGCTTGACACATTTCAGGAAACAGAAGAATGCGTTTTGGGTTTGTTTTTTTCGTTTTGATTCTTCCTTGTTCCAGATTCCCAATGCTTTCTTCCATACTCTGCCCTGTGTATAACCTCAGACTTAAGTTTCAATAATTAGGTATCTATCTGGCTTAGTATGTTTGTCTAATAAACAAAAACTCCAGATTCTCTATCATTGGGTCTCTTATGTTTACCATGCTGTCTTCAAAGGGCTACAGTATTTCCCTGACCTTGAGCTTGCTATCTGCTTTTATTTTGTCAGCAGGATCCTGCTATCTGCTGACAAACTTTCCTGTTGCCCACTTTTTTGTCCTCGCTTTGAGAATTCCATTTCTAGATTCCCTGCTTTACTATTTTTTATACCACACATTACAGAAGCTTGCATGGGAAAGGCAAATGTGAAAATGGTCACACGAATAGGTAGATATATAAATAAATGATAAATAGATAGATAGATGATGGATAGATAGATAGATAGATGATAGATAGATACATAGATAAATAGGTTGTAGTTAGTTATGAGATGTTAAATGGGAAAAAAGCAAGTTAGAGTGCACCATCCTATATAATAAAGAGCTAATATGCTAATTAGAATAAACAGCAGAACAACCGTCCAGAAGACCTTCTGGATGACCTTCGAGATGACCTTCTGGATGAAGCCTGGGCTGCACGGGCCAGCCGAGGCAGGTGGGGCTGCAAGGGCAGAGCCCCTTGCACATATTTTGTGCATTGGGCCTCTAGTCTATAATAGAATACCATTTTAAAAAATATATTTTTATTGATTTCAGAGAGGAAGGGAGAGAGAGAGAGAGAGAGAGAGAGAGATCAATGATGAGAGAGAATCATTGATGGGCTATCTCCTGCACACCCCCTACTGGGGATCTACCCCCCAACCCCAACATGTGTCCTGACTAGGAATCGAACAGTTTCCTCCTGGTTCATAGGACAATGCTCAATCACTGAGCCACACTGGTGGGTCTACAATCCCACTTTTATAATTTATTATTATTATCTTTATTATTTATGCCATCCACATACAGAAATATGTACACCTATACACATCAAACTCTAGAGAATTTTCTTCCTATACAGTTCCAGGATTATAATTATCTTTATTTTATACACTCCTATATTGTTTTAATACATAGATTTAAGTGATCTAAACAAGACTCACTTAAGAAATATACGTTAGTTAAATTGGATGTTGATATATATGTAACAAAAAGTTACATTTACTTTGGTCAGTTAATAAAGATCCATGTCTGGCAATTTTATTTATGGCTAAAGGTAGCAGAGTTGACAGGGCTTGAAGATGCCAATTTATGTGAATAAATCTCAAGAGCAATGAACTAGTTAAAATCTGAATATACTACATACACAGTTTGCAACATACTACCAATGATACCATAATAATCTCTGGGTTATAAAATATATTTATTATATAAATCCATGTCTACAAATGAACTATTTTTTTTCTAAAACTACACTAAGTTAAGACTAATTCATTTTGTGTTTCTTTATTAAATGTTGCTTTCACTGAATTTTCACCTCTGCAAACAGGGAGCAAGCAAGGGAGGTATATGGCTGTACATTTTGCTTGTCTTAAAACAATCAAAGTCAAAACATTTCAAAAAGTGAGAATCATAGTGTTTCAGATTCTTCCTTACATGTAAACATGCAAGAAATATGTTTAATAAATTCTGACATATCTAACACGATACAGTTACTTTGTGAGACAGGCGTTATTGTCCTTGCTTTTATAGCTGTAGAAGCTGAGGCTCAGACTTAAAGAACTTGTGTAGGGTCACACATTGGGTCAATGACTGAGCGTTTTTAAAAAATCAGTAAAATAATTCTCTACAGAAGTTTAAATTATTCTCCTAGGGACAATATTTCAACTGATACTTATATTTCTTTTCATGAGTAGTTTCTTCAGAGGAGAATTTAGTTTATGAGACAGTTTTATTACAAAGTATTTGGCCCAATTGAATTTGATTTTCTGAATGACTAAGTAGCCATTTATCGAAAGGCAAAGATTTTAGAGAATGTGAAAAGGTCAGGTAAGAGCTGAAATATGTAAATTTCATGTCACCATTCATTTTATGTCAACTATTTCTTCATTATGTATGAAGAATTTGGATTTTATTTCTTTCTCATAACACTCAAGTAATATGAGAGTTTCATTTCATACTGATGAAATGAATAGAAATTCAGACTTTCTTTACAGAAGATGGCCATCTTCAAGTATTTATGTAGCACTTTATATTTCTAAACTGCTTTACAATTTTATGTTACTCATACCTTTCAACAACCTTGTGAATATGTCAATAGTATTAACTTTAAAAGTAAATATGAAAAGAAATCTTAAGCATGACAAGTTAAATGACTTCCCAGATATATGTGATTTTATATTACTCACAGTCTCATGAATTAGTAGATAAATATGATGCTGTTAACCTTCTTCTATATCCTCTGTTTATTATTAAATTTTTATGTGAATTTAATAATTACATTTCTGGAAAAAATTGAAGGGTAAAAATTTTATATCAGATTATAGCATGAATTATCTATATCTCAATTTTTTAATAAAAAGTCTACATGTGTAATATAATAAAAATGTTTTATTGATACCTGAGGATTAGTCTTTGTCAGATACTATTTTATTTAATTTAGAAATGACGTTCATTTATGTGACTTGTTACATACATATCTTACTTGTATAAATTACTTAATAATTGAAATACATTGCTAAAGAGTTAAAAATTTCCATCACATTAGGGCTATCTAGACATGGGTATTAATTAAGAAATATATTTGTTTTCTTTGGGCCCATTTACTAATCCTTTCTTCCCATCAACCCCTATTAGTAGGCATCACTATGAGAATTGCAAAATATGACAACTTTGGGGAACAGAGTTGATATATTCCAAATCATAATGAAACTTTTGCTATGTAGTTGGCTAAGAAATAATGTATAAAAATACACTCTTTTAGGCTAATATTATGTACTATAAATTAGGAGAAAGATTAGACAAATAGATTTTTAAGGCAACTTGATCAAATAAGTCTCTTGACAAGTTTTATTGAATCAGAAAAGAGGTGTGTTGGGAAAGTGACTTCCAAATATATATATTTACATGATTTGATATTTAAGGTAAGGAGGCTACTAGAGAGAGAGAGGAAGTGAGAGTAGGCAAGAAAGAGAGATGAGAGAAGAGAGTGAGAAAAATGGCTAAGAATATAGTATTCATATGTCTCTCGATGATCAGGTGGTATATAGAAAAATGTTACAATGTTCAGGTTGAGGAATGACCTTGAGAAACCAAGGGAAGAAGGGCCCTCCTAGGAAGGAGACTTACAGTGAAAGTCATTTTCTTCGTTCCTACATAGAACTCAGGGACAGGGCTGCAGAGCCAAATCAGTGATGGTGGCAGCCTGGTCAACAGGGTGGCCCCTGGGCAGTGCTGGCAGAGGGCATCAGAGGCAGTGCTGGGCAAAATGCCTCCCTGAAATGGTTTAGAGGTGACCAATTTCAAGTAAACGGCTGAAAGAGAACACATATAAATGTCACTCCTTCAACAAATATTTAGAACATTACTCTCTGCTAACTGAACCTACATGACACTTTGCTGGAGCATCCTAGACATTATTGTTAGGTCTTATGGACAAAAAAGGGGTTTGATGGAAAGTAACCAGGGTGATATGATCATAAATTCCTACTGTACTGGTCATGACGGACATATAACTTCTTTACTAAAAGGCTTATCTTTGCCTTAAGCAAGTCCTGTCCTCTGTTTCTGTGCAACTAGGTTAACACACCTTTGTAATGCCTCTTTCACACTCCTAATTTGTGAAAAATCCTTTCAGACACCTCTTTCTAAAGCTTGACAGCCCTCAAGAGAGCACATACATTTAAGTATCTTGTAATCCAATCCCTGCCTTGTTTTCTCCCACCTTCATGGACTCTTCATGTTCCCTCCTTAATCTAAAATGCATAAAAGAAACTGCAGACTTCTATTTTCCAAAACATTTTTTTTTCTGTCTGTGAGATCTTGCTTCCAGGCATATCCTCTGTTTGGCTCAAATCAACTCTTCTAAAAATTCTCTACAGGGTTGGATGTCTCTTACGTTGACAGTCTATTGAATATTCTGTCTGGGACAGCACTAAAAAAGCCAGCAAAATGAGTTTCTGATGTTCAGGTTAGCTCATTTATTCTCAAGAGCCTTGTGTAAATTGTCTGTGACCCCTTACTTTCAACTTAAATTGGTGACTCAGCTTTCCCCCAGAGACTGTCAGGATTAATCCCTCATGCCTTACTTTCCTAATTACTTCACTTAGCACCGAAGACCTAGGGTGAAGACCCCTCCTCTCAGTGTCATACCACTTTGTGCATCTTTCCTGACTCATTTTCTGTCCCCTGCTCCTC
Organism: Myotis lucifugus; assembly: GCF_000147115.1. Classification (NCBI taxonomy): domain Eukaryota; kingdom Metazoa; phylum Chordata; class Mammalia; order Chiroptera; family Vespertilionidae; genus Myotis; species Myotis lucifugus. Next base: position 1,240,423 of record NW_005871218.1, on the reverse strand, counting down.
CTGGGTTTTTTTTTGATGGCTGATGGTCATTACCAACAGCAAAGACCTTTATATCCTAAACCTTATCTCAGAAGCTTCCCTGCCCTCCCCACATGAAATCTGCTCAGCCCCGATGAAGCCATCTGCAAACAAGACTGTTCCTTTGTTTTCTTTCACAGTCTACATATGTTAGGTCTGGGACACACATTTCCCTTGCTCTCTATTGCTTCTTTCAAATAATTTCTTCCCTTCTTTTCCAAAGCCCAGGGCTTTTGACAGCCATTTCTTTTCTTTTCTTTTTTTAAAAATATGTTTTTATTGATTTTTTTAGAGAGAGAGGAAGGGAGAGGGATAGAAGATAGAACATCAATGATGAGAAACATTGATTGGCTGCCTTCTGCACGCCCCCAACTGGGGATCAAGCCTGCAACCTGGGCATATGCCCTGACCAGAATTAAACTAGAAACCTCTTGGTGAATGGAACAATGTTCAATCCACTGAGCCACACTGGCCAGGCATGACAGCTATTTCTTTTAACTTTCCCATCCCCTGCCTCAACTGCTCCCCACTGGCCTTTCTACCACCGTTTTATTGGCAACTTCACCATCACATGGATGCTCCTTTCAGGACTGTGATGTCTCAGTTTTCTCTTTTTTCCATGGCACTTCAGCCACACTATCACTGATACCTTTATTAACTATCCTCTCTTCTTGCTGCCTCCTACTCCTTTCTAGCTCACATACTTTAATAAACCCTTCGTTACACTCCCCCCTTATAGAGAGCTCTAGCGTATTGCCATCACTTTCTTATGCTCAGTAACCAAGTTTATGTCTTCACATCCCTCTGTATAAGCTTAGAATCTATGGTTTATTTAATTCTCTCTACAAAACCATTTACTTTCATTGCTTCTCCCATTGTTTAATGTGAATTGTAAAAACCCAGCTAAGAATAAACATCACTTTCTATTGTCCTTGTGCCTGAGTTTACAATGATGAATGTTTCTAGAGAGGAACACACGCATTTGCTTGAAATGTGCCTGTGTAATTTGGCTTGCTTTCTTGCTCTACCATTGCCCGTATAGGAGCATATCCTGGGTAGAAATACATGCACTTTGTTTTCCACCCTGTTTTTTTCTGACTGATACTTACATAGCTCATTTTCAAATACAGAGGAGACCTCTATCCCTCTAGTTCTCTGAGTTGTTCTGTGCTCATCAATGTCCAGACGGCGAGCACACCCCAAAACAGTGGGTCAGAATAATCTCAGGTGACCAGTACTCAGGGTTCCAGAGCCTAAAGCTTTTAGGATTAAAATCTGGATGCAGTTCTTGAGTCCCTTCACTTTCACTCCATATGTAAAGAGTCATGAATTCCTGCTTATTTGTCGTTTGCACTACTTAAAAAATCACCATAAAAATTTAAAAGATTTGTTAGGAGCTCTAGCTGGTTTGAAACAATGGATAGAGCATCAGTCTGCAGTCTGAAGGGTCCCAGGTTTGATTTCGATCAAGGGCACATGCCCAGGTTGCGGGCTAGATCCCCAGTATAGGGTATGAAGGAGGCAGCTGATCAATGATCTCTCTCCCTCTCCCTTCCTCTCTGAAATCAATAAAAATATATTTTTAAAAAATACAATATTTGTTAAGAGTTTCCCTTGTATCCTGTGACTTGGTCTTTTTTTAAATTTATATGCCCAGGTTTTGTTTTCTCAAAGCAACCTGAATGCATGTCTGGTACACTAGATTGTAACTCTTCTAATTTTTCTTCCCATCCCTCAACCATTTAAACATTTTCTGCACCTCCTTTTATTACTAAAGCTCAGCTCTTTCAAAACAAATCCATATTACTCTAATTATTTCTGTATCTCAGGCAATAAATTAATAAACAGTCTATTCCTGTTATGTGTAGTGAGTGCTTTATGCTAGTTGTTTGGGGAGTACCGAGATATATGAGTCAAAATCCTTGACCTCATACATTTACACTTAAGTTACATAGACAGTCACAGTTAAAAACTATAGAACAAGGTAGTATAAGTTAGGTGCCTCATGAATGGAATTGCTAAGTGGTACTATTTTTATGAGATGTGGTGGTCTTTATGGATTATGTTCCATCCAATTTTCAAGATTATCTCTCTAGTAATGTTGATGTTTAATATGTTCTAGAGAACAAGAAATAATTAAAATTTAGAATGCTGTAATCTTAAGAAATTTTGACAAAAAGGAAGTCAGAAAATGTTGAAATATAAAGGCACACTTGTTTATGTAGCTCTAATCTGTTAAATATAAATTGACTAAATACATAAAGGAATCTGTTTTTCAGCCACACATGAGTAACCAGTATTGTAGGAACTTGAAAATTTTAATATGTAGTCTCTATTAAGTAATGGAGATAACAGAATTTACTATCTTCATAGACTGGGTTTTAAAATCAATGTAATATTTGGAAAGTAATTTAATAAAAATATTAGTATATATATATATATATATATATATATATATAATTTCTGAGAGAGAGGGAGAGAGAAACATCAATGATGAGAGAGAATCATTGATCATCTGCCTCCTGCATGCCCTCTACTAGGAAATCAAACCATAATTTCCTGGTTCATAGGTGGACACAACCACTGAGCCACACCAGGCCGGCACTAGTTAAATGTTTTGATCATGGGTTTTTATTAAACCGATTTTTAAAACCAAAGTAATCACTCTTTTAGTGAGCCTCGTAATGAAAGAGTGGCTCTTTCACTTAGGAATACTATACTCTCTGCTGGGAGGGCAGGCTTTTATATTATATCCTGTCACTCATTTTTTTATTGTTGTTTTACAGTCATTTAACTTATAACATTTGTGTGTCTAACTAAGAAGTCCAATGAGCTGGAACAGATTTTAAGATTTTGCTGCCCTTTCATCTGAGAAGTCAGTGTTTGACACCATCTCCTTAAGGAAATAATCAACAGATTTGCAAAACAACAGAAGGCATTAAGTTTTACTGCTGGTCCCTGAATTACAATATTAAATTGTGTGTTAAAAGGTATTAGGCACACAGTCTTCTGGAATAACAATCGTTGTTACATCATATTGCTTTCCATTCGAATTAGCATATAAATGAACAAAGATGGCCAACCCCATAGCTGAGGGGACATGTGCCTTCTTCGGCACTTAGTTGCCTTGGAAGCAGATTGTGTACAATGCAAACTGGTGTGCTTAGATGCTGATATTTGCTTGTTTGGGAATTTAGAATTTTAGAGTTAGTCTTACAATAATATCAGGGAGGTACAGAGCAATTATATATTTTTCCCAATAGGTTTTTGAAATGTTCAAAAGATGCCAGAGAACTAAGCAAGTAGAAAGTGTGGGCATTCTTGGTTCAGTGGAGAAATACACAAGGGTATAAAACAACATAGTACATTAAATAGCTGTAATTAGCTAGGCTAACCACCAGTTGTTGGCACATGAAGAGAAAGGCATGACAAAATATAGAGCAGGAGTTGTTGTGGGACGGTCTATGGACATTGTAGGTATGCAATCCTGGCAGCCATGGGATCTGTTCTGTATTATCAGGAAGATAAGACCGACCAGCAGCTGTGTGGTATGGAGGGTTAAGGTGATTTGGGAAGTCAGAGCAATGGGCTCAGTGAGAAATGATGCAAATCCCAACCAACATAGCAATAGTGGAGATGCAGAGGGAAGATCCTTACACACATCACGATTAGAATCTATAGGACTTGCCAATGGATAAAGTGTGAGGGTAGAATGAGTAAGAGAACAAATTCAAGACAAGCACCTATTTTCCTAGCTTAGAAATATGATGAACCTGTGGTAGTAACTGAGTTAGGGAGTAGAGAGAAGCAGACTAACCCAGAAATGTGCTTTCTCATCTTAGGGGACATCCAGATGGCAACATAAGTGACTAGTTCTTCACAGATGCCCTGCATTTCAGGCCTAAATTCATTGACTTGGGTACGATTAGCATACAGTAATTGAATTTATAAGTGTGGTTTCCATTGTCTAAGATTATACACAGTGAAATTAAAATAAACTGTGAACAGTATCCTTAGATTCACCAACATGTAAGAAAGGGCTGAAACAAGCAAGTCCATAGATGTGGCTTAGAAGAAATCATTAGAGAAATAGGAGAATGATGAAGGGAGACTGCTAACTCAAAAGCTGAGGGAGGGGTTTCAGAGTAAGAAAGAGATATTAGTGCCAAAGGTCACCATATACATATACATGAAGATAGATTAATTAATTAAGAAAACATTGATGAACTTTGTCAGAAATGTTTTGATGAATATCTGATATGCAGGATGGTCTTAAGCGACCCCTGTGAAAGGGTCGTTCAACCGCCAAAGAGTTCTTCTTCTTATGTTATTCTGGATTACAGGGTAGCAGAGCATCTTCTTTTGCCTCTGGAATTCTCCCCATTGAGTTCAGGCGCAAGGAAAATACACACATCACATCAGTGTAGGGACTCCCTTTGTGCACCTTGCAGGAGGCCAGAGCAGACACTGCAGTCCTGCAGACTTCTTCCTCAGTCTCCTTCTCCTATTCCCAAGGCCTTTGTGAGCCAAGGTGCAACCTGTCTCTGCTCAAACATAGGCACTGGAGGATATTTCTTTCTTTTGTTTTCTTTGCCTTGGCTTTGCCCACATGCATTTATTCAAGCTCACCTATTCCTTTTCTTCCAAGAGAGAATTTTCAGTAATTTGCATTTTCAAGACCCAATTTCTTATGCCGTGTTTACTAAGTGTTCTCTCTAGTGACGTGGTATTTGGAGAGCCCCTATAGAAAGAATCAAACTGTTTCTACTGCTTTTGTTTTCCATTTACTTAATCTTATGTTTAAGCCATGAGCCAAATTCTCTTAGGCAACTGTGTTACAGAGTTCCAGTGAGTGAGATGATGATAGAATTCCAAGTACAGTGATTTTTTTTTTAAATAAATTTTATTGATTTTTTACAGAGAGGAAGGGAGAGAGATAGAGAGTTAGAAACATCGATTAGCTGCCTCCTGCACATCTCCTACTGGGGATGTGCCCGCAACTAAGGTACATGCCCTTGACCGGAATCGAACCTGGGACCTTTCAGTCCACAGGCCAACGCTCTATCCACTGAGCCAAACCGGTTTTGGTGGAGTACAGTGATTTTTAAAATCTATTATTTAATGTGAACCTTTTATAGGAAAGACAGCTATAATATAGAAAATTATTACCTAGGAAGAAAATGACACACTTTAATGATTTCAAAGGCATCAAAAGAAAGCATAAATCTCTAAATATAATGTTTAAGTATTATATATTACCAGAAATTTTTTCAGAGATCTATGTAATTAATAAAAATCTTAATGCTAAAAAGAAAGATACTTTTATTCTTCCAATGGCTGAATATTAATACTAACAATATACATCTTCATGATATTTTCCTACCTAATCATATCCATCTTTAAACCCTGTATACAGTGTTGCTTGCTTTGTGAATTTTTTGTGATAAATCAACATTGTCCTTGGTCCCCTTCCCATGGCTCAGACATGTCGATTTCAGGAAGTAATGAGATAATAACAAGAAATATATTGTGAAGTAAAGGAATGAACATTTAACTGAGTCGGAGCACTTGAACTACTTTCTCTTCTCCAAAAATTAAGACACTGACCACTGATAAATGAAAAATAGAGGTAAAGTCACTTTATTATAGAAATATTGAGAATTAAATTGGGAGAAAGGTTCTTTTTACTCACTTTCAATTTTAGGCAGTGCTTTACTTTCATTTTGATTTATTTTTACTTATGTAAAACATTAAACTATTCTAAAATCAAGGTAAATTCAGAGAAGTCTTACCTGTTTCCTCACTCCTCAGATTGCTATACATTTATGAATTTTTGCTTATTCAACCCTCATTTTTTTAAAATATATAAGCAAAATATATACACACATACCAAATACATATACATATGAACACATATTTCTCTTTCAAACAAAAAAATACGTTTTATATGAAGTATGCTATGAACAATGTTCTACATTTCAGTTTTTCTTTTAATTTAAAAAAAGTATTCTAGCAATTATTCTATGGCAGTATATAAAGACCTTCCTCAATCCTTTTTATATTCAAAATTTTCATTTACAGATAAGCCATATTTTATTTTCCCCATCCATATTGATAAAATGTGAATAGTTTTATTCATTGGTTATTATAAGTAAAGCCACAATTCATATTCTGTGCATGTGTCATCATGTATTTTGCCAGTGTATCTCACATAGATTGCTAGAGCTAGATATGGAATGAGTTAAAGGTACATGCTTAAACATTTTAATAAATGTTGCCAAACTCATCTCCATGAGGGTTTAACATTTGCATTCCAATTAGTGATAGTCACCTAGAGTGATTTTGTATTGTTGAATGTCTGGTATTTTCCATAATTATGAGCTTTATTTTGTGGTAATCCAGAGGATCTTAATCATGCCTTCTTCCAGCAAGGATTTTGATTTTTCCCTGAACTGCTATTGGCTACTTTCCATCTTCTAAGTTCAAGTATAAAGGAGTCTAGGATGAGACCCCAACTTCTTCCCAAGATCACAAAGCATAGAATTCCATTTTAGTTTGAATGTAGACATGTGTCTAATAAACAAGTACATTTTTCAAGTTGTTTTAACCTTTGGTACTTCTTGCTTCATTCACGGCTTTATATTCTTTTTATTTCGGTGGGGGTGGGGGGTGGCTCATTACTTTCTAGCAAGTCTAGAAGAATGTTGAAAGGTGTATTTGCTGTAATTTATCCAGAATCTAGATGCACTTTGCAGAATAACATTTGTGTTGAAGGGTAACTGCTCTTCCATATTACCCAAAGTAGGAATTAAATGTTTATAATATTTTGATTGCTTCTTTATTGGAAGTTTTAGGCTTTCTCTTTGTCAATGTTTTGTTCCCCCCCATTTATTGATTAATCTTGACAGAGATTTGTGTATGTGTATGTTTTATATTGCCCACTTAAATGTTTCTAGATATATTTATTAAATCTTTATAGTTCACCCTATTCCTGATTTATTTATTAATTCAATCTTTTATAATCTAGTCATATTTATAATATTTATAAACTCTTTTAGTTAAATACTTATTTCTTTCATGTTTGATAAGTAGACTTTTTAGAACTGATTATTTATTCTATTTTTAGGTTTGGCTGTCTGCCATACATAGTTATATGTAATACTTTCATTGACTTAAATTACCTAAATAAGTTATTATTTATAAAAAAGTTTTAAGGTAAATTTTTTATACGGATGTGTGGGTTGCAATGTTTCATATCTTTATGTTATTAATTTTCCTTATTTTCCCATTTTGGCCAAAATATGTGACTTTTAGGGCTGATTATTCAAATGTATTGAGTTTTTGGTTATGTGAAAGTAATGTAACAAAAAATGTGGTAGTGTTCTAGGGGTAATAAAAAAGAATTGTTCTTTGTACTTGTTTATATAACTCAGAATTTACTGTGGATATATTAGACCAAACTTTCTCAGTGTATCAGTGACCTTCATCCCTTGCTTTTTGTGGCCTTTTGTCCTAGACCTGTATGTATAACTGGTTGGTTAGTTACTGTCAGAGTCATTTCCCCGCCCAGGATCCAGGCACTAGTGAGGCTTAGAACACGGACTGCATCATCGCAGGAGTGATTTTTTCTACTTAATCTCTTTTTGAGGTGCTCCTCTAAGGAAAGTGGCCTTTGTCTTTCTTTCACCTGTCTTTAGGATCAGCATCCAAGCACAGCCTTCCAAAAAGAAAATGCTAGTCATGGAGCACGGTAGCCAGATTGTGCTCTGTTGATATTCGGTGGCTAGAGCATCATCTGCTCAGGGTGGTGAGTTGGGAGTAGATGCCTGCTGTTTGTTTCAATATGGTCCGATCTGCATGATATATGGAAGAAATCCCCAAGGTCTGCCTTTTATAGATAATATTCTCCCTTCTAGAAGTTTTCCTCTACACTCATAGTTCTTTGATCATTTAGGTCAGGGTTTCAAAATCATTAGTTGTCATTGCTGTTTTGTTTTGTTTTTAATCATTGAAAATGAGCTTTTATTTGTAAGATTAGTTGATATTTTAAAACATGTCCCTTACATATCACAAATAATAACTTATCTATCAGCCTAGCAGTATGATTTGTTTAACTTTAAAAAGATTAGAGTGGTAAGAATAAGTGTTGAGGACTGGGAGGTATGGACAATAGAAATAATGAGACCTGCCTTATGATGATTTAGAATGAGAAGATAAAGATATTTTTCCCTAGTTTGTCTTTAATTACCCATATCTGCAGAGATAAATTGGAAATCTTCAAATTAATCACTGTCAAATACCTACTACCCCATAGCTACTGTAGGTTTTTGTGTGTTTTTTCTTTGTAGGGATGTTTAGTTTTTTGCTAGTTGAGCTTTTTAATAGAGTCTCTAACCCAATTAGCACTTTTAAATCAATGTCTTCTGCTATATTCCTGTTTCATAATCTCAGAAACAATTGCTAATGAGAAAGCAGGGCTGTAGTGCAGTGATTTTCCTGTTTTAGAAATCAGAGGACACAAAGGGACATGTCAAAGGTCATAAAGTATTTATGACATAGAGAGTTATAAAGATGCACAAATGTTTTATGGTTATTTTAATTACCAATTATGTACAAAATTTGTATGCCATATCACACTGGTATGCCACAAGAATTGTTAAAAGATGCAATCACTGACTACTTAATCAGGGGCACTGACCTCTTTTCCCTTAAGTTGTCAAATGGAAAAATGACAACAACCAACATAATAATAGCTGTCTGATGTGAATGAATCAAAAAGATACCTATATTTTCTGTCAGATTGGCAAAAATATAATATTTTTTGGTGTGCTGCAGAATTTTAGTGGTTAGATTATGTGTGCTATGATATGAAAAAGGTTGAAAATTGCTGAGGTAGATAATAGACAAATAGGTGATGCAAGATAGATAGATAGATAGATAGATAGATAGATAGATAGATATAGATAGATAGATGATAGATGGATAGGTAAACAGACTTAACCAGGACCAAGATCAATGTCTAAAATATAGGCTGTAATAAATGTCTTCAACTCTTTAATACACTGATTGAATTCAAAGCACTAAACTGAGGTAACATGTTTCCTTGTATAATTTTCTGTCATATATATGTATTCTAGTATTTTGACTAAAGAACATTGGCAAAGGCTCTACCTAAAATGTTCTTTTGCTTAAAATCATTCACATAATATTATAGTCAGTTCTGATATCCTTTTTGTTTCCCCTAAGGGGAAAAAAACCTTTCTTATAACGTAATAACCATTTAAGCAGAAGGTGAATGATTATAGGAACTTAAGCTAAAGGATCCAGTCAAATTTCAGAATCTCCCCTAGCTTTCACATGCTCAAAGTGAAACCCAATGCATCATAACTAGGGAAAAGAGAATGCTTTTGCTAAATGACATGGACTGGAGTGAATCACAGTTCCATTGTTTCCTTGCTGTAAGCCCATGGAAATGCAGTAAATCTCCCATTCACTGTCCTCATATGGACATTACAGGGATAACAAGATCTCCTTCCAATATCTGTTAGAATAGTATTACTGAGATTGGCAGGTAAGTACCAATTTTCAGAAATGTTCTTTATTCTTAACAGCATGGTCTCTCTATTTAATCAATCTCATCCTGAGAATTGACTTTATGTAAGGCCCTAGTGTTAGAAAGGCATAGGCAAGTACTCAAAATCATCAATTTTATGTGTATTTCAGAGATTCAAACATGAAATATTTGATAGGCATTCTATTGGAGAACAATGATCTTTATATCATAGAAGTCAAAGGACACAATTCATATAGTTAGGATATACTTGACGTAAGAATATGAGGACACTGTTGCAAAATACAACTGCCAGAAAATATGTAGTTATTAAAGACATCAATAAGCTTGGGAGAATATTGGATTCTGGGTCATAGTTGGTAAAAGTTAAAAGGCTTTTTGTGCCAAGCCAGCTCAGCCAAGGGTTTGAAAGCCTGAGTGAGGGCGGCAAAAGGATGAAGAAATGACAGACAAAGAGAGTAAGCTGGGTCTAGGTCAGCCGTGGGCAAACTACGGCCCACGGGCCGGATCCGGCCCGTTTGAAATGAATAAAACTAAAAAAAAAAAAAAAAGACCGTACCCTTTTATGTAATGATGTTTACTTTGAATTTATATTAGTTCACACAAACACTCCATCCATGCTTTTGTTCCGGCCCTCCGGTCAGTTTAAGAA